>NC_133618.1:54045332-54322832 GCF_048593235.1 Sminthopsis crassicaudata | reverse complement strand
GTGGGAAATCACAACATAGCATTTTCACTTTTTTGTTGTGGTTTGCTTAAATTTTATTTTCTTTCTCATTTTTTAAAATTTTTTTGATCTGATTTTTCTTGTGCAGCAAGGTAATTATATAAATATGTATGTCTAAATTGGATTTAACATATATTTTTACCATGTTTAAAATATATTGGATTACATGCCATCTAGGGGAGGAGGTAGGAGGAAGAGAGGGAAATTTTTTTTTTTTTTGATTTGAAAGATTTTTCAAGTGTCAATGATGAAAAATTATCTTTGCATATGTTTTGAAAATAAAAAAAAATTCAATAAAAATAATAAAAAAAACCATCCTGACTTATCTCATTGGGAAAAAGTAGAGTACTTCAAGGCCTTAGATGAAATGAAATGACACTATGCCGAAAATGTACCTGGATTGATTAAGTAGAATCAGTTTATAGAAACCAGAGAGCCATTTTGGGACCTAGCATTTGGTGACAAGACAATCTAAAAGAAAGAACAGCCCATATAAGCTCCTGAGAGAAAATCTCTCAGGGAGTTAGGGGAGATGACTCTGTGAACTTAAAAAGGTCATGATATTTTTGATTTTCAATCGTCAAGCTAGAAGCACCCCCAGAACTACAGAACTACTATTATCTTCTTTGGGAGTCAAAGACAAACTGGACATACTGGGGAAAGGCAGTTTTAGGACTGTATAATGAGTCCAGCAGAAAGTGATACCATAATCTAAGGGGAATATCATTGTTAGAGTTATGGGTATGGAATCAGGAAGTTCTGAGTTCAAATTCAGCCTTAGATATTCACCAACTATGTGATCCTGGGGAAGTCACTTCATCTCTTCCTGCCTCGGTTTCCTTCTTTATAAATTAGGGGGACAATAATAGCACCCACCTCTCATGGTGCTGTGAGGATCAAGTGAAAATATTTGTAAATTTTATTACAAATAGTATATGTAAAGCACTTAGCATCATGTCTGTTGTAAAGTTCTGTTATCTTAGTAAGAACCTAACAGTCTGTCACATAGTAGATACTATATGATAGCTATTATCATGTTATTACATAATAAGGATATAAGATGTAAGTCCAGATATCTGTCATGCACATGACTAAATTGTACGAATTTGGTGTCCAAGTCTTGATTATATTACTAACTATGTGAATTTGTGCAATGCAATATTGCAAATATGCAAAATAAAGTATCATGAAAGGTTCCAAAAGAAAGATTATTATCTAAAAAGAGAAATCATGGTTATACAGTGGACAGAGTTCTTGTGGTCTTGGAATCATGGGAATCTGAGTTAAAATTTTGCCTCGGACATAATAGTTGTGAGACACTAAGCAAGTCTCTTAACTCCTACCTGCTTCAGTTTTCTCATCTATAAAATAAAAGGACAAAAATTAGTTTCCTCTAAAGTCTCTTTTAGTTCTAAATATATGACTATGATTACTTGAAGTGACTTTGAAAAGCACATAGGAATCTAACAGAAGAAAGGGAGAAGGGGACATTCCAGGGTGAGCAAAGTCATCAGTGCTGAAGGGGACAAGGCATGTGAAGGAAAACAAAAAAATTGGTCTAGAACATGGAGTTCAGAGAGGGAAGACATGCTCTTAGGAGATCCTCCCAGACTCCTATTTTTCTTCTACTCCCAACCATAATAAGCTTAGCTTTCTGGTTTCCTAAACCATAACAGATTAGAAAGATATTTGTGTCACTTGAAGAGGCAATCTCACTTACAGCACTTAGGATTTACAGCTGACAGGCTGACAGTGTGAGGGAGGAGAGAGAAAAATGATAAAAAGCAGACACGAAGGCACAAAGCACAGAGGTCTGAGCCCCTCTTTCCACCCTCTAAAAGCACAGGATAGTGATATTCATAATGATGACCTTGAATTTTCCCTGCAGGTCTCCTGGGATGTCTTAACCTTCATTAGCAATGATAATCTCCAGGGATGAGGTCAAAGTCAGAGCTCTGACTTAATGAATAAAAGCTGATGCCAATTTCTGATTTCTACCCCCCAATTCTTTGGAAAGCCAAACTCACTTTGTGGTTATTTGAGAAACCACGAATAATCATTCTTTCTGTATATGAGATTCATTGGAATAACTTAGCTCTCCTCAAAGATCAAAGGATATTTGTTGTTGTTGTTGGATCATGAATTTAGGACTGGAAATGACTTGAGATCTCATCTAGTCCACCTCCTTTCTGTAACAAACTCATGATGAAACTGAGACTCAAGGTCATTGAATTATTTGTCCAAATTCACATAGGTAGTAACGTAATCAAGACTTGGACTCCAAAATCAGCGCCAATTTCTAATTTTTGTGCCCTTTTGATCAGATAATCCAGTTCAGGCAAATACTAATAGCTAAAACTTATATAATATATTAAGGTTTACAAAGGGCTTAAGATAGATTTGATCTTTACAACAACCCAGTGAGATAGATTTATCACACTCATTTTCTTTTAACTGGGATTTCTCCTGTATCAGGAACTCCTAGTGAGGCTCATTGGTTTGCAGATGACACAGAGATAGGAGGGAAAATAACACACTAGATGGCAGAGTCATTATCCCAAAGGATACTTGCAGGCTAGAGAACCAATGAAGATAGAAGTTGAGTCTTACAAATAGGTGCAAAAAATCAGTTTCATAAGGAAAAGAAAGATATGGATTGACAAGAGCTGTGCTGAAAAGACTCTTGAATTCTTAATAGATTACAAACTCGATATGAGTTAATATAGTGGTGTGATGGTTAAAAAAGGTAAATGAAGTTTTGAGATGTATTACGAAGGGTTTGGTGTCCAGGACCGGGGAGGTAATAGACTGCCCTTCTCAGATCTTACCTGAAGGACATTGATAGACTGGAAAGTGTTAAGACAAGGGCAATTAAAATGGTAAATGGTCTAGAGTCTAGATCCATCAAGCAATAACCATTTATGAACACCTGCTATGTGCCAGGTATTAAGTGCAAATCCCTGTCCTCAAGGAGCTTACAATCTACTGGGGGAAGACAGCATGCAAACAAATATATACAAAGAAAACTATATTTGGGATAAAGGAATCAGTTGAAACTGGACACACTGAACCCAATGAAAAAAAAAGTCTGGGAGCAAGGTTGAGAATGGAATGTGAGAATGTCTTCAGGTAATTGAAAGGCTGTCACACAGAGAAAGAATCATACTTTTTTTTTATTTTTGGCCCCAGAGGGAAGAAATGGGGATGATGGGCAGAAAGTGATTTATGATTAATGTCATGGAAAACTTCCTAACAATTTGAGCTGTCCCTAAGTAGAATGGATTGCTTCAAGAGGGGTGAGTTCACCCTCCTTGTTGGTATCCAAGTAGAGGCTGAATGACAACTTGCCATGTATGTGATAGTGGGAATTCCTTCTGCATATGGGCTATCCTACACGGCTGCTGAAGTCTCTTCAAGTTCTTAGTGGTGGCGGGCTTTGAATGTTTATGTCAAAAACACCAGTGTTCAATTCCAGCCTTAGACACTTACCATCTGTGTCACCCTGGGCAAGTCACCTGCTGTCTGCCTTAGTCTTTTCATCTGTAAAATGGGGATGATAATAGCATAACACCTACCTCTTAGGTCAGTTGTGAGAATCAAATAAGCTAATAATTGTAAAGTGTTTTGTAGACCTTAATGTGCTTTATCCGTACTAATTCATAGGAGCTATTTGTATCTTGGCTGAGACAGAGCATTGTGAGCTCCTATTGGTCTGATTAGTCATAGTCACATTATAATTTGACTCTAACATAGTAATGTCATTATGGTCCTCTTTGAGAATGAAGGATAACAATCTGCACCAACTATCACCACCATTATTATTATCTCAAATTATGTGATTCTATGACTTCTCTCTGTCTATTCAAATTGGCAACTGTTTTGCAACTTATAGTATTAAAATATAGTATTAGAATAATTAATAGTATGGGTCAATGGGAATTTCTTGAGACAACTAGCTTTACTTTGGGCCAATTATCTTTTAAAGAAGAAAACAATCATTTATTAATTCTACTTCTCATTGTTAGGAAAGTTTTCCCTAAATGAAGCTTAAATTTCTCATTTCACATCTCTCCTTGTTGCTTCTATTTCTGCCCTCTGAGGTCTACACAACATTTCTCTTTCTTGTGATGACCCTTTAAATACTTGAAGACAGCTTGATATCTCCTTTTAGTTTTTTCTAAGCCAGTGATCTTATTATGACCATATTCCATGAGATAGAAGCTCCTTCTTAACATAAAGGATATCAGATTTATTTCATTTCCCTATTGCATTGCCTCTGTTTATATAATTCATATAAATACTTCAGGAGGAATAGCCAGAATCTATTCCCCTTACAATCACCCAGATTCACTAGGACACATGTCCTAGCTCCTTTATTCTTTAGGGAAAAGAGAATTTGTATCAGACCAATAAAAAATAATGGCACCTGACAGTGAACAATCTTAATGTAGAGCCCTCTGATCTTTCAGTCACTTGTAAAAATACCTTTGGGTAAGGTTTAAGTAGGGTTTCATAGATGTTGTTCCTCCATGTCAGTGCTCCTCCCTATGACTCCTTTAGCTCATTACATGGAGCTATTTTCCCTATAGTTAGTCAATGCTGCTGCTCTTAGCACATGACACCTACTGTTCTACATGGGTCTCTTTTACCATCCTGAATGGTATGTCTATAGCAACATTTCTTGCTGTTCTTTTTCCTGACCTCCAGCAGATGGCGATTGTTCTCTTTTTCAGGGGACCAGCTCTCTTTCAGAATCTTTGCTCACCTGTTTCTTGATAGTGGAACTGTTCTTAAAGCCTTTTTTTCTGGGTTGAATTTTGATTTTCATTACCCCTGAACTGACAAGTTATGTTTTTGTTGAGTCTAAAGTAACATTCTCCCCTTCTAGCTTAGAAATAAGACTTTGCCCCTAATTCTATGTTAGTTCATGGTGATTTACCATACTTGAAGATGGTCTTCTTTTGCCCACACTTTCTCTGAGGCAAGAGGTTTAGGAGAATTCTTTACTACTCATTCCCCTCTCAGTTCTCAGTGATTTCCCCTGTAACAGCTGGGCAGGGTTATTTAGATTTTCCAGGATTGCTTTCCAAAATATCTAGGGGAAGAAGGAGATGAGAGAAACATGAATTCCTCCAATGCAATTTTGGAGTCCCTGCTATATACACACCCAAAATGAAAGGATAGTTTTTGACGATCATAACATGAATGAACTTTTTCTCTTAAAGAGAATTCATTTATAAGGTAGCTTTAGACTAACAAAAAAGTATTTCAATCCTATATTATTCATTACCTACTGTGACAACTTTCTATGTGCCCTTGGAAAGTCAGGATGATACAGGGAGGAGATTATGAGATTGTGAATTTAGAGACTTCATTTCTTTGTCACTTACATGATGTGTAAATCCTGAGCAATCTAATTTCCCTGGTGGGTCTCCGTTTTCTCCTATCAGTTAAAAAGGAAGGAAGAATACGGTAAAGATTTGAGATTTAGAATCCAAAGGCATTTTTTAAATCCCAGCTTATTCTGTTGAGTTACTTCTCTTAAACAGGCTTTACATTAAAAAAAAGGTGAGGGGAACAGATGGGGTGAATGACAAATTAGGTAATCTCTAAAGTCCCTTCTAGTTCCACAATTCCATGACTCTGATTTAATGGAGAAGCCCACTGTCTTGGATAATTGAAATCAGCAGACCATCCATCCAGCTGGGCTGGAGCCATGCTTCCCCTGGTTCAGAGAAAAGGGCCTCCAGCACAGCTGGCTGGACCAGCAGCTGGGTGGCAGGGACTAACTCCTAAAGCCCACAGATAATTGGCAGCACAGACTCTCCATCTGCGTGAAGAAATGCGGGCGGGCATCTGCCTTCACTTTCATTTCTGGGAGGTTCTAGTCTGCAAGGAAGCACCTGTGAGTTTTGAAAATGTGCTCAGCCACCAAATCGGTCTGTTTTCATAATAAACACAAGTGGGACGTTCTCTGCAGGTCAGCTTCAAAGATTGCTGGGGAAAGAATTCCCTTTTTATGCTGTCTCCAGTCTCATGATTTATGCTAATCAACCACATTTTTTTTTTCTTCTTCTTAGTTTCAAGTGAGTTCCTGGGCAAAAATGCAAAGCCCTCTGAATTTTAAGCAATGCAATTGTCCTGGGAGATTTTTTCCAGTTTAACCTCATTAGATGACACATCTCACTTCCCACACATGGGCCTGGCTTTTGCGCAGGATTTTTGAATAGGATGTTGCTTTTAAGGAGGTCCCCTCGACATGCCCTCTTGGAAGATGTAGCCTGTGTCTGATGTGACTGTATTTCCGTAAATCTGCTGGAGTTCTTGCCATCTTGGCATGGTGATGGCCCTGTCTCAAAGGTCATAGTGATAGAGCATCAGCTCTGGCAAGTTATTTTTTTAAAAAAAATTTATTTTATTAAAAAAAAACAGAAAAGGAAAACAAAACAAACCATTACTTTTTACAAAAGCGTCTGGCTTGTGTGCAGGATTTTTGAATGTGATAACAACACTTTTAAGGAGGTTCCCTCAACATGCCCTCTTGGAAGACGCAGCCTGTGCTTGATGTGATTTTATCTCAGTAATTCTGCTGAAGTTCTTGTCATCTTGACATGGTGGTGGTCTTGTCTCAAAGGCCATGGCAGTAGAGCACCAACTCTGGCAAGTTTTCTTTTTAATATTTTAAAAAAATTTTAATAAAAAAAACAGAAAAGGAAAACAAAACAGAACAGAACAGGAGATAATAAAATATTGTCATTTGCCCAGCAGAACATTAAGGATGATTCAAAATCTATAACAATAAATTACCAGTTCAAGAAAGTACATATATTAATAGAAGAAATTGTATTCATGAATCTTTTCTTTACTTCCTCCTAGGTTGTTTTTTTGTTGTTCTCTGCTGCACTCATTTTTAACTTTATTCTTTTTTTCCCCCTTTTACCCACCCTCCTACAATCCCTCAAGCAGGCTATAGTTAAGCAAGGATATATTTATGTATACATATATAGATATATACATACACACACCTCCCCATCTTACCCCCCTACATATCATTCCTATTCTTGCTGACTGTTTTATTCTGCTCCTTAATTTGCCTTGCTATTACTTAATCTCTCCCCATCCATGGATCCCTCCCTTATCTTCTTCTCCTACCCTTCAGAGTTTAAATGGCTTTGAGGATGGGCCCAATGACTACATGTCATTTAGAGAATTATTACCAGGTAACTAGTCACTAGAGAGAAAGCCAAGCTTTCCAACCATAGCAAATGTCTCCGAGAGGCCACAATAGCTGCAATCTATCTTGGTGGAGGACATAGGGTGAAATCATAAATCCCTGGAGTATTTTAATATTGATCTCATTTTTTTTTATCTGCTTCCACTAAATGTGAGATAAAAAGTGAAGGTCAGGATCTTGAAAAAACAAACAAACAAACAAACAAACAAAAAAAAAAACCCTAGGACATCTAAGACCTACAAGCAGAAAGGTATAAGAAAAAAAAAAAAAAAGGTCTGAATTTAGAAGCAGAAAATCTGAGTTTGAAAGTCAGCTCATCTCCTTATTGTCTCATTTACTTTCTCAGAGTCTCACTTTGCCCATCAACAAAAGGGGTTGAATAAATGGACGAAAAATTGCTTCTTTAGTTTTGGGTGCCAGGTACTCAAGTAAGAACTGGGATATTAATAGAAGATGATGAAAATCCTTACTTTCCAAGAGCTCACTTCCTTTTTTTTTTAATAAATTATTTTATTTATTTATAATGTGTTTTATTTTAAAAACAGAATAAGAAAAAAGAAAAACAGAAAAGGAATATAAAACAAAATGAAACTAAAAAGAGAACATTATCATGTGCCCAGCAGAACATAAAGGAGGATTCAAAATATATAACAATAAATACCAGTTCAAGAAATTTTATATATATATATATATATGTATGTATATATACATATATATATATTAGTAAAAGAAATTACATTCATGAATGTCTGTCTTAACTTCCTTGTAAACTGTTCTTTTGTTTTCTGCTGCCTACTTTTTTTACTTTATTTTTTCCCTCTCCTTTCATCCCACCTCCACCCCCAAGCAGGCTAGTAGTCAAGAAAGGATATATATATATATATATATATATATATATATATATACATACCCTTCATGGTATAAATGTAATGTTGCTTTTTTAAACCATTCCTGATGTGAGTAGGTTTTTAGAATTATGAGCCCTTCTCCCCCTTCTACTTCTGCTGTATCTACTCTTCCTCTGCATTGCATTTGTAGAATTATTTTTGCCTTAACTTTGCTCTAATCTTTATTTTGAATCATCCTATTGTTGATGACAATATTAAACATATTGTAGACACCTTCCATTTATAAGAAAATATAGCAATTTGCATGGAGTTCCTTATTATTGATCTTTGTTATTGGCTCTTATATGTTAAATTTTCTATTAAGTTTAGGCTTGGTTGATAGAAAGTCCTGAAAATCTGCAAATCTGTTGGATGTGCATTTTTTCGTTCAATATTATAGTGAATTTTGCTGGGTTTGATATTTTTGCTTGCAGGTCTAGTTCTTTTGATTGTCAGTAGATATGATTCCAGGACCTGGGATCTTTTATTGTGACTGCTGATAAATCCTGTACAATTTCTTGTTTCTTGCAAAATTTTCTCTCTAATCTGGGGGTTTCTAAATTTAGCAATAATGTTCTTATGTGTTTTCCACAAAGGATCTCGTGTAGATGATTATCAGTAGGGTTTTTTTTTCTATTTCTACTTTCCCTCCTGCTCTATCACTCCAGGAAAATTTTCTTGAATTATCTCATCCATTATTGTGTCAAAATCCTTTCTTTTGGGCACAACTTTCAGGCAGTTCAATTATTCTTATGTTTCTTTTCTTGATCTGTTCTTCAGAGATGTCATTTTTCTTATAAGATGCTTCACATTCTGTTCTAGTTTTTCATTCTTTAGAATCTGTTTTGTTATTTCTTGGTCTCTCATAGCTTTACTGGTTTTCCTTTACCCGATTCTATTTTCAAAGAGTTATTTTGTCTCTGAGGCTCTAAGTCCTTTTCTAATTGGTTAATTTATTTTTTCCACAATCTTCTTGTTATCTTGGGTGGCTTTATTTATTTTTTTCTTCAAGTTCTCTTATTTGATTTTTAAATTCTTTTTTGGGTTCTATAAATTCTCTCTGGGCAGGGAGCCATTTTGTGTTATTTTTGGAGTAGAAGTCTATTTTTTTTTTTTTAATTTCAGGATCCTCCTCTGAAGATGAACCCTGGTCTTCCCTTTTCTGATAATATGTTTCTATAGTGGGGTTTTTTCTTCTTTGCCTTTTGAGCATCTCTAATCATGGTTTGGGAGGATGATATCTCAAGTTTCACTTCAGCTTTCCCCTGTGACCAGGAACCCCAAAACAAGAACTCTAACTCCCAGTCCACAACCAGCAGCATCCCTGTCCCCCCTGCTTTTGCACTCACCAAATGCTGGTTCTTCTTGCCCAGGGTTGTGTCTCAGCAGCACTACTGGGCCAGGTGTTCCTAATCAACTGAAGTTCACTTAGTCTTTTCAGATGCAGATCTGGACTCCACAAACAGTCCAGGAGGTGGGTTCTCTTTGGTTCTCCTTGAGGCTCCAGCCATAGCCAGCTCACCCCAAGGCTATATGTTTCTACAGACCTAGACCAGAGGTTGTTTGCACTCCACACAGGTTAATCTTCCCCCACTTCTGGTCTTTCTTTGGATCTTTTCAGGTTGTTGTATCAGGAAGACTCCTGTTCTGCCCCAAGCTTTCTTGATTTTCACCAGTCTATGTTTGCCCTGAGGAAAGGAAATTGTTCTGTTCATAGGGGAAATCAGGAAAGCTTGATATCTACCAACCTTCTCCACCATCTTCCCAGAATCCTCCGAAGAACTCACATTTTGTTTTTTATTATAGCTTTTTATTTACCAGATATATGCATGGGTAATTTTTCATCATTGACAGTAGTTGTCTCAACTTTTCCCCTCCTTCCCCCCACCCCTGCCCCCAGATGGCAGGTTGACCAATACATGTTAACTATGTTAAAGTATAAGTTAAGTGCAATATATGTATACATGTCCATACAGTTATTTTGCTGTACAAAAAGAATTGGACTTTGAAATAGTGTACAATTAACCTGTGAAGGAAATAAAAAATGCAGGTGGATAAAAATAGAGAGATTGGAAATTCTATGTAATGGTTCATAGTCATCTCCCAGAGTTTTTTACTGGGTGTAGCTGGTTCAATTCATTACTGCTCTATTGGAACTGATTTGGTTCATCATATTGTGGAAGAGGGCCACGTCCATCAGAATTGCTCATCATATAGTACTGTTGTTGAAATATATAATGATCTCCTGGTCCTGCTCATTTCACTCAGCATCAGTTCATGTAAGTCACTCTAGGCCTTTCTGAAATCATCCTGCTGATCGTTTCTTATAGAACAATAATATTCCATAATATTCATATACCACAATTTATTCAGCCATTCTCCAATTGAGGGGCATCCACTCAGTTTCCAGTTTCTGGCCTCTACAAAGAGGGCTGCCACAAACATTCTTCCACATACAGGTCCCTTTCCCTTCTTTAAGGTCTCTTTGGGATATAAGCCCAGTAGTAACACTGCTGGATCAAAGGGTATGCACAGTTTGATAACTTTTGGGGCATAATTCCAGATTGCTCTCCAGAATGGTTGGATTCTTTCACAACTCCACCAACAATGTATCAGTGTCCCAGTTTTCCCACATCCCCTCCAACATTCATCATTATATTTTCCTGTCATCTTAGCCAATCTGACAGGTGTGTAGTAGTATCTCAGAGTTGTCTTAATTTGCATTTCTCTGATCATTAGTGATTTTGAACATTCATATGAGTGGAAATAGTTTCAATTGCATCATCTGAAAATTGTCTGTTCATATCCTTTGATCATTTATCAATTGGAGAATGGCTTGATTTCTTATAAATTAGAGTCAATTATATTATTTTGGAAATGAGGCCTTTATCGGAACCTTTGACTGTAAAACTGTTTTCCCAGTTTATTGCTTCCCTTCTAATCTTGTCTCCATTAGTTTTGTTTATACAAAAACTTTTCAATTTGATATAATCAAAATTTTCTATTTTGTGATCAATAGTGATCTCTTTGGCCATAAATTCCTTCCTCTTCCACAGGTCTGAGAGATAAACTATCCTATGTTCTTCTAATTTATTTATAATCTCATTCTTTATGCCTAAATCATGAATCCATTTTGACCTTATTTTGGTGTATGGTATTAAGTGTGGGTCAATGCCTAGTTTCTGCTATACTAGTTTCTAATTTTCTCAGCAGTTTTTGTCAAACATTGAGTTCTTATCCCAAAAGCTGGGGTCCTTGAGTTTGTCAAACACTAGGTTCTTAAAGTTATAGATTATTTTGTCCTTTGGACCTAACCTATTCCACTGATCAAATAGTCTATTTCTTAGCCAATACCAAAGGGTTTTGGTAACCGCTGCTTTATAATATAATTTTAGATCTGGTATAGTGAGGCCACCTTCATTTGATTTTTTTTTCATTAATTCCCTTGAAATTCTTGACCTTTTGTTTTTCCATATGAACTTTGTTGTTAATTTTTCTAGGTCATTAAAATAGTTTTTTGGGAGTCTGATTGATATAGCTCTAAATAAATAGATTAATTTAGGTAGTATTGCCATCTTTATTATGTTTGCTTGCCCAATCCAAGAGCATTTAATATTTTTCCAATTGGTTAGATCTGACTTTATTTGTGTGAAAAGTATTTTATAGTTTTGCTCATATAGTTTTTGATTTTCCCTTGGCAGATAGATTCCTAAATATTTTATACTATCAGTAGTTACTTTAAATGGAATTTCTCTTTGTAGCTCTGTTGGATTTTGTTAGTGATATCTAAAAATGCTGATGATTTATGGGGGTTTATTTTGTATCCTGCAATTTTGCTAAAGGTGTGAATTATTTCTAATAGCTTTTTAGCAGCATCTCTGGGGTTCTCTAGGTATACCATCATATCATCAGCAAAGAGTGATAATTTGTTTTCCTCACTACCTACTCTAATTCCTTTAATCTCTTTTTCAACTCTTATTGTCAAAGCTATGAGCTCACATTCTAATGGAGGAGATGATACATAGATGAGTTCAGCTGCTAGTCAGATAGAAAAATTTCATGGTTCTGAAACTTTAACAGAGAAGTAAATTCTAATACATCCTTTCAATGTCATTTCCATGGATAAAACTGTCTGGACTATTTGACAATGTCTAGAATTTCAATGCAGAAGCTATAATGCTGAGGAAATAGGGGTTGTAGCCCCTCCCTTTTGATGGCAGTTGGTTGCCAGGTGGTATTGGTGATGAATGGATGGCAGACCACTTTTCCATAAGGATTGTCCCCCAAAGAATGACTGTGGTTAAGATGGGTAATCTAGAGCCGAACTTCCTAAATTGTGATTCATGACCTCATCTGAGTCTCATAACTGAATGTGGGGATTGTAAAATTATCATTTGCTTTCAGTAAATCGTTTGATTTATATACTTATTTTATATACCTATATACCCCAGATCATCTAAAATGTCTTGGATAAAAAGGAATTGTGAATAGAAAAAGTTTAAAAAGCCCTGATCTAGAGCATACTGCTATATCTTCTTGGACTCAGGATCCTGAGGTTTCCACCAATGATTGAGGAGCAGTGGTGGTCAAGGAGGTCATGCTGATTTGAACTACCACGTACATAAAGATTCCTCTCTCTTCCTCCTCAAGAATTCTGGTTTCAGCTGATTGAATACTAAGCCATTTGATTACAGGTCCTTTTGTTTTGTTCCAAGTATAATGATTTTTAGCCTGAGCCATAGTGCAATGATGCTTAAGAGGAGACTGAGACTTCAAAGAGGGACTGGACTGGACCTCTAAAATGCCTTCTAACTGAGATTTTATAATTCTCTGAAACTGACTAGATTGCCTGACTCTGAATCCCAGACAATGAGATAGTTTCCTAAGAATGATGACTTTATTACATATTTAGGATTTCAGAGACTCCTGCTTTCTCCATTCAAAGATGTCTAAAATTCTACTGTTATATCTTCATGCTTTCATTCTTTAGCTGACGACTGTGAGTCCAGGGGCTATAAAACAGCTACTGGTTATGATAATAATAATAACTGCTTGAAACTTTGTAGCTTTTATGGTGGTAGAACATTTTCAAATATATTAGCTCATTCACTCCTCCCAACAATCCAATAAAGTAAGGAGCAGCTTAAATATAATTATCTCTATTATTTAGCCTAGGAAACTGAAATGAATTGGTAGTTTTTGGACTTGAACCCAGGTCCTTGGTTCTTGAAGATTTGGGCAAGTTACCTCATAAGAAAAATGGAGATAGTTACAGCAACCACATAACCTTGTTATTATGAGGCTCAAATGAGATAACATTAGTAAAATTCCTTGGAAACTTATGAATCCTGTATTATTAGTTGTGCTTGTTATTATTATCTTTTTCTTCCTCCTCTTCAATGCCTTTTGTCATTTTAAGGAGTTACTCTTAATCCAAAGCAGTACTTCTGTGATGTTGAATAAATAAAGGTAAAAAAAAATCTGAGGGCCCCCAACATAAACTTCTTCCTCTTGATGAGTATAGGCACCCACCAAGTTAGGATGAGTCTCAAAAATGTAAAACATTTACAAAAATAAAATTCATTCCAACAAAAGAGTATTTCTTACACCTTATTCATTTGGACATTATTTATTCCTCCATCCATCCATTCACATATGTTTTCATTCATTATTCTTTTACCCATTTATTTATTCATTTATTTATTTTAGAAAGGGGCCAAAACAGCAAAATGAAAAACTTAAAAAAAACTATTTCTAGAGGCTTAAGGCTATGTGGAGAAACATCTTTTAAGGAGCCACTTGGAGTCTTTTAGGCCTTGGATAAGAACTTTTTGGTGAAAACTAACATCTTTTTTTTTTTTTTTTTTCTGTGGGTGAAGTTATGTAGGAAAAGAGAGACCAACAGAATTCAGACTCCTCTAGCTGACTCCAGGAGACATTCCCTCTGGTACCGGAGCAAGGTCTGCCAGGGAAACCCTCTTGGCCCATCCTTAAGACTGCATTAGTGAAAACCAGTTGTTTTAAGCCATGACCCTTTTCACTCAGCACACGCTACTGTCTCATTTGACCCAACAGAGATTTGTCCATGGCAATGGCTATTTCAAACACAACATTTATTATACTAACCCATAGATTATAGGGAGCTGATTAATCATGAGGGGCAGTGTTGGGTCCAGCTTGCACACGGCATCTGTTTTTCATGATCCATTCCCTCCCTTCTTCCCAGTCATGAGGGAAGGCTCAAGTGACAACCAAGGGGCTGATCTCACTGCAGACTGACTAATTAGGAGGCATCTGGAACTAATTAAGTGGTGGAGTCGCCTTGAGAAGAGAGTGCTGTCTTTATCATTGAAATGGGAGGGTCAAGACAGAAGAAAAATCATTGATGATATGCTATTTCCTTGCAGGCAATTTTTAAGGAAGCAAAGTTTGGAGGTGTATAATGGACTTTTTTTGTGGAGGGGGAGAACATGGTAGAGGTTGACAATGTAATTCATCTCACTCTTAAATGATAAATTGGTCATTCAATGATGATTTAGTTAATTTTACTCTTAAATATTAGAAGCTTGGATTCTAGTTGAGTACAAACTGTGTGGTTGAAAGATGAAAAAGAAGAAGAAGAAGAAGAAGAAGAAGAAGAAGAAGAAGAAGAAGAAGAAGAAGAAGAAGAAGAAGAAGAAGTAGCAGAAGAAGAAGAAGAAGAAGTAGCAGAAGAAGAAGAAGAAGCAGTAGCAGAAGAAGAAGAAGAAGCAGTAGCAGAAGAAGAAGAAGAAGCAGTAGCAGAAGAAGAAGAAGAAGAAGAAGAAGAAGAAGAAGAAGAAGAAGAAGAAGAAGAAGAAGAAGAAGAAGAAGAAGAAGAAGAAGAAGAAGAAGAAGAAGAAGAAGAAGAAGAAGAAGAAGAAGAAAGAGGAAGAGGAGGAGGGGGAAGAGGAAGAGGAAGAGGAAAAGATGATTATGATAAATATATACTCTAGAAATTCATTATCCCAATTCCCACTCAAAGTGGCATTCAGCTATACTAAGGATACTAGGTATACTCTTGAAGGGACAGGAAGTGTTTGTTTAATACTGTCACTATTGAATCTCTTTCTAGTATATTCCCCTGATAAATTCATTACTAGGTATGGCATAGCTGATGGGAAATTTTCTTTCTTACTTAGAAAACATACCATCTCAGCTGCTAGATGGTTTCATAACAGAACCAAGATGTTTGCTCCTCAAGGATATAAAAATATGTCATTCTTTAAAAGAAAGCAGACAAAAACCCTAAGAAAAATAAAGAAGGTAAAGAAAAAGTATATTTGACCTATATTCAGGATCCACTAGTTCTTTCTTTGGAGATGGGCAGCCCCTTTCATCATAAGTCTTTCAGAAGTGTTTTTGATCATTGTATTGCTGAAAATAGCTAAATTATTCACAATTGATCATCATGCAATATTATTGTTACTGTGTACAATGTTCTCCTTGTTTTATCTAGTTGCCCCCTGCTCATTATTTCTTAAAGCATGATAGCATTCCATAACAATCATATACAATAACAATCATATACAACTATTTCTTCCAGTAATTTCCCAATTGATGGACATTCTCTCAATTTCCAATTCTTTGTCAAAACTAAAAGTGCTGCTACAAATATTTTTTTGTATACAGAGATCCTTTTCTCTTTTGTTGTACAGATCTAGTGTTGCTGCTTGATCAAAAGATATGCATGATTTTATAGCCTTTCCTGCATTGTTGCAGATTGCTCTCCAGAATTGTTGAATCCACTGTACAACTTCATCAATAATACATAAGTGTTTTAATTTTCCCACATTCAGGCAATTTATCATTTTTCTTTTCTATCATATTAGCTAAACTGACTTGTGTAAGATAGTAGCTTAGAATTGTTTTAATTTATATTTCTCTCATCAATAGTGATTTACAGCTTTTTTTATATCACTGTAGATTGCTTTGATTACTTTGTCTAACAACTGTCTGTTTCTATCCTTTAGCCATTTATCATTTGAGGAATGGCTCTTATTTCTACAAATTTGACTCAGTTTTCTTGAGAAATGAAGCCTTTATTAGAGAAATTAGCCATATTTTTTTTCTCCCTCAATCCTAATTTTCCTCATTTATTCTACTCCCTCTCTCCTTTTATCCTGTCCATTCTCAAAAGTGTTTGGCTTCTGACTTTTACTTCCCCCAACTGCCCTCTCTTCTATTAACTCCTTCCCTGCCTTGTCTTGACTCCTTCCCTTCCTACTTTCCTATATGGTAGGATAGATTTCTACACACAACTGAATATGTCTATATTTAAATAGACATATAAACATATTTTGTTTCCTATTTGATCCATTTCTGATGAGATTAAGGTTCATATACCCCCCTCCTTACTTTCCCCATTTCTCTCTACAGCAAAATCTCTTTCAAAGGCTCCTTTTATGTAAGATTATTTATTCCATCCTACCTTTCTCTTTTCCCTTCTCGCAGTACAGTCTTCTTTCTCATTCTTTATTTTTTAAAGATAATCATACCATAACATTCAAATCACACCTTATGCCTTTTGTCTTTGTATACCCCTTCTAACTTCCCTAATAATGAGAAAATTTTTAGAAGTTATAAATATCATTTTCTCATGTATAAATATGGAATACAAACAGTTAAACTTTGATTCCTGCATAATTTCTCTATCCTTTTTACATATTTTTATACTTCTTTTGGATTTTGTTTTTGAAAATAAAATTTTTTATTCAGTTTTTCATCAGAAATGCTTAAAAATCCTCTGTTTCATTGGATGTCCATTTTCCCCCTGAAGGATTATATTCAGTTTTGCTGGGTTTGGTTCTCTATTTTTCCTAATTGTAGCCTTACCTCTTTTGCCTTCCAGAATATATATTACAAATCCTCTGATTCTTTAATGTAGAAACTGCTAAATCTTATGAGTTATGAGTTATTTCTTTTTGGCTCCTTGAAGCATTTTCTCCTTGATATTGGAGGTCTGGAATTTGGCTAGAATATTCCTAGATGTTTTCATTTGGGGATCCCTTTCTTTTTTATTTTAATAATAGCCTTTTATTTTTATTTATTATATTTATTATTTAATTAAAATAATTTAATTTTAAATAAATTAATATTTATTATACAAACAGATGTAAAAGTAGTTTTTAACATGCATCCTGCAAAACTTTGTATTCCAAATTTTCTCCCTCTCTTCCCCTCACCTTCCCTCAACAGCAAACATTTCAATATATTTTTTCTAAAAATATTTCCACATTTAGCATTCTACACAAGAAAAATCATATCAAAAAGAAAAAAAATGAGAAAGGAAAAAAATTAAGCAAATAACAAAAAAAGGTGAACATATGTTGTGATCTACATTTAGTCTCCACAGACTTCTTTATGGATATGGATGGCTCTCTTGATCACAAGTCTATTGGACTTGGTCTGAATTACCTCATTTTGAAAAGATCCAAGTTCACCAAAGTTGATCATCATGTAATTTTGCTGTTGCTGTGTACAATGTTCTATTGGTTCTATTCACTTCACTTAGCATCAATTTATGTTAAGTCTCTAGGATCTCTTTCAGGAGGTGATTGGTGGATTCTTTCAATTTCTATTTAAACGTCTGGTTCTAGAATATCAGGGTAGTTTTTCTTCATAATTTCTTGAAAGATAAAGTTTAGGCTCTTTTTTGGATCATGCCTTTCAGGTAGCCCAAGAATTCTTAAATTTTCTCTCCTAGATCTATTTTTCGGGTAAGTTGTTTTTTCCCATGAAATTTTTTCCTTCTATTTTTTTTCATTCTTTTTATTTTGTTTGATTATTTCCTGATGTCTCATAAAATCACTTGCCCCACTTGCCCCATTCTAACTTTTAAGGAATCACTTTCTTCACTGAGCTTTTGTAGTTCTTTTTCCATTTAGCTAATTATACTTTGTAAGAACTTCTCTTCATTGGATTTTTATGCCTCTTTTATTATTTGACATAGTCTATTTTTTCATGCTATTGACTCTTTTTATCATGATTTTCTTGCATCTGTTTCATTTATTACTTTGATTTTTTTCTTTCTCTCTCTAGTTAATTTTAAAAATTCTTTTTGATATTTTCCATAGTCTGAGAACAACTCATAGTTTTCTTTAAGGCTTTGGGTGCAGGGATTTTGATTTTTTTATCTTCTTCTGAATGTATGTTGTAATCTTCCTTGTCACCACAGTAGCCCTATGGTCAGAAATTTTTCTGTTGTTTCCTCATTTTCTAGCCTACCTCTTGATTTTTAACTTTATGCTAAAGTAGGGACTCTGCTTCCTAAGTAAAGGGGACAGCGCCTCAAGTTTTAGGGTTTTTTTTGTGCAACTATTTTCTTTCTTCCTTCCTTCCTTCCTTCCTTCCTTCCTTCCTTCCTTCCTTCCTTCCTTCCTTCCTTCCTTCCTTCCTTCCTTCCTTCCTTCCTTCCTTCCTTCCTTCCTTCCTTCCTTCCTTCCTTCCTTCCTTCCTTCCTTCCTTCCTTCCTTCCTTTCTTTCTTTCTTTCTTTCTTTCTTTCTTTCTTTCTTTCTTTCTTTCTTTCTTTCTTTCTTTCTTTCTTTCTTTCTTTCTTTCTTTCTTTCTTTCTTTCTTTCTTTCTTTCTTTCTTTCTTTCTTTCTTTCTTTCTTTCTTTCTTTTTTTGAGGCTGGGGTTATGTGACTTGCCCAGGGTCACACAGCTAGGAAGTGTTAAGTGTCTGAGATCAGATTTGAACTCGGGTCCTCCTGAATTCAAGGCTGGTGCTTTATCCACTGAGCCACCTAACTGCCCTCTGCAACTATTTTCCAAGGTAATTCTGGAGACCTATAAGTTTTTGACTCTTCTAAGGTGGTATGATCTAGGGAAAGGTATGTTTACTATGCTCCTGTACTATGTACTGGTTTGTGAGCAAACACAAATATTCTTTTCAACCATGGAATGGTGACCAGGATTATTGCTCTCCAACAACTACAGGCTCTGCTGAGCTAATGTTTCTCCTTGCATTGGGACTAAGACCCAAGACTGATCCATATTCAAGTATAGGCAATGCAACAGAGTCCTGCCCTTGGTGTCAGCAAGGGGATGGCTGTAAATCTTTTTCTTAATTGTCTGATGCCCTTACTGTTGGTGGGTTTGAAAGGTCTGGCATCTGTCATTGTTGTCACTAATTTAGTCACTCTAAGGTCTGTTCCTGATTTGTTGGGGTGACCTATGCTGGGCTGTGTTTCTCTCTCACTCTGGTGCAACAGACTTTTCATCTGAGTTGTCCTGGGCTGAAAATTTGTTTCACTTAGTCTTTTTGTAGGCTCTACTATTGTGTAATTTGTTTAAAGTCATTATTTATTATTTGAAGGAGTTTGGGGGAGAGCTCAGGCAAGTCTCTGCTTCCACTCTGCCATCTTAGCTCTGTCTTCTTCAGATACTTATAAGATGTATGATCTTAGTGACTCATTTAACTCATCTGTGCTTCAATTTCCTCAACTGTAAAATGGGGAAGGGAATGGGGGTCAGTGGCCTTTAAAGTCTCTTTCAGTTAAAAATCTCTTTTCTTTTATTCATCTACAAAATAAAAAAAGTAATTTCATCTACTTGTGTAATAATTGGTAGATCATTAAATAGAAAAGAATAATAGCCTGATAGTGATTTGTTCCAGGACCATTTTTGAACCCCCTCAACTAAGAGGATGATAAGATGATAATCATTCATATTTATATTGTGATTTACGATAATATAGTAATATAGTATTAATAATGCAGTGATATAATATAGTAATATGATAATAATAGTAGCCTAAACAGGCATGTGTAGGTCACATTGCCTTATTAGATACAGTAGTTAGGTCAAAGGACCATTGAGATATTGGAGTCATAATAATTCCTATAGTTTGTCCTTCACTTTTGAAGAGCACCAGTGACATCATGGGATGATGTCTTGGCTTATGGATGAATTGTGTTTAAGTGAGGCAGAATTATACAAAGTCATCAGCCTCACTCTCTCTTCCAGGGTCTTCAAAGTCCAGTGGTACGACGAAAGTCAAGGCAATTGTCAATAGTCCAGGATTCAGTGGATGACCCTGGTGTCTTGATTTCTAACTAAGTGCTCCATAGCTCCTGTGTCAGACTTTCATGGCTTTATCCACTCATTCTGCCTGTAAAAGTCTTCATGCACTTAGGGTAGACATCCTCCTAACTCATTGATGGGATTGAAGACCCCTAGAGACCCTCAACTTGGTTTGGCTGTCTGCTGAAATTGTCTTCCTGGGGTGTAGTGGTTGCTGCATATGTTCCATCTTTTTGGAAGCACAGATAAGAGTTGGGTGAAAGTAGACACCAAAGGTGAATGAATAGCCTTGAAAAGGGCTCACTATCAGAGGAAATAATCCTCTTGAACACCCTGTATACTCTAGCTTTTAGTGATATAAAGCAAGGATGTGTTGCTGAATGTTTAACAATCAGATCTCAAAAATTCCTTCAGGACACATATTTACATTGAATATACATTATTAATATTATCTCCATCATTTTTTTTTGCTGAGGCAATTGGGGTGAAGTGACTTACCTAGGGTCACATAGCTAGGAAGTGTTAAGTGTCTGAGATCAGATTTGAACTCAGGACTCCTGACTTCAGGGTTGGTGCTCTAACCACTGTGTCACCTAGCTGCCCTTCCATCACTTTCTTAAATCTAGACAATCAACTAAAAATAAATCAAACTCCTTAAGGACAGGCACTATCTTTCTTTTTCATATTGGGATCACTAGTGCTTATCACAGCATCTGGCATGTAGTAGACATTTATAAGTTTATTGAATGATTGATTCCTGAGATGTAAATGTTCACAGTGAAAAATTAATAATTATTGTAATTTGTGTGTAAATTCTCAAACTGAAAATTTAAAGTTGGTTTTCCAGCATGAGCTAACTCCCAGGAGTCTCTTGGTTTTACATAAGCTTTACAAAATGCTTTTGTAATATCAGAGCAGACAGCATCAAAAATAGAACTAGATTCCACATCTCCTGTCTCCAAGTTCAGTTTATTAACACGAGGGAAAGTTTATGAGGGAGAGAAGTAGGGAAAAAGACTGAGAGAGACTTGGTTTCTAGAATCTTTGAGTTCCATTCTTGCTTTTTCCCATAAAATAACATTTGCTAGTGAAAAATGCCTGACAGATGGTGATCAGATTGCTTGGACAGCCCTCAAAAGCTGGCAAAATCCAGCACATTTTACTTATCAGTCAGTTGGTCAGTCAGGCAGTCAACAAACAATTTAACAATACCTTGAAGGATTAAGGGAAGGGAATAAACATTTATTAAATACCTACTACATGCTAGGCACTGTGCTAAGCACTTTACAATCTCATTTGATCCTCATAACAGTGCTGTGAAGCAGGAGCTTCTCTCTCTGAGGGATACTGAGACAAATATTGTGTTTCACAGCTGGAAGTGCCTGAGATTGTTGCATCAATTAACACATTGCATAAGCAAATGTTTTTCCAGAAGGCAAAGAAAATAAAAATAGTAGTATGAAAATTATTATTACAAATTAAAGTTTTAATATGTAATATGCCTTCTATATTAATATGTAGAATGCAGTGTAATTATGTTATCTGCTTATAATTATTAATATTTAAAAGACATTTACATACATAAGAAAATTATAGTAAAACTAATTTTAAAAATTGATGTGACTGTTTCTTATTATTTTCCAGGCATTGGGGCAGGGGCTAACTATCCCCACTACAGTGCCCTAGGTGTGCACAAAGAGAAATAAATATAGTCTTTTCCATCAAATAATTCAACATCTAATGGGAAAAATAATGTGCAAACAGCTATGGACAAACAAGCTACATTATAGACTGATTGATTCCTGAGATGTAAATGTTCACACTGAAAAGTGAATAATTACTGTAATTTATGTGTAAATTGGAGGTAATTTCAGAGTGGAAGCACTGGAGATGTGGGATAGAGTGAGGATGTGTCTGGGAAACAGAGGGGAAAGGGAAGACCAGGAAAACCTTATGTAGAGAATGGGGCAACTTCATTTACCTAGAGTGTAGTTAAAAACCAAGAAGGAAGCAAAAGGATCAAATCAGACAAAAAAATAACAGTAATGACATTTTCTATTGTGTGATGCTTTACAGTAGAACAAACAAACAAACAAACAAAACCCATGAATGGATACTTGTCTTACAGAGGTGGTACAAGACAGATGAGCCTAAAATGGTGCAGTGGAAAGAATATTTACATACGGAGCCAAGATGGTGGTGTAGAAGGAAGCAGTGAGTTGAGAGCTCCAGTCCACAAACTCTTCCAAACATCTAGAAAATGTATTAGACCGAATCCTGATGGAGAAATTCAGGAAAAAAGATATAGTAAATCCTTTGTCAAGCCCAGGTTGCCAAAGGGCCATAACCAGGGAGACTGCAAATACCGGGAACAGAGTCTGAACAGGAGCACAAGCAGGAGTGGAGCATTCTAATATACAGGGAAAGCTGTGTGTTTGCACAAAAGGAGGTCCCAGACCCATATAAGGATACCTCCAGACACACCTGGAGCACTGTGGTGGGGATGGTATCTTTATTGTCCATTTGCCAATTTTTGGTCACAGATCCAGGGGTCACAGAAAAGCATCTGCATATGGAATTGGGTATTCCCAGATAGGAAGGTCCTGGGCAGTCTACTGAAAAAGGAAGGAGCTCAGAAGTCAATAGCAATAACATAGGTATGACTTAGATGCTGAACTCAGGGCAGGACCCTATTTCCAGCATTTAGCTCAAGATGCAAGGGAGTAATCCAGATGCCTATAGTCAAACCAACAGTGTTCCATCTGGCTGATGCATCTATTCTTGCTATGACCCAATTCCAGATCAGGAGTTTGCAGAACTCAGATCAGAAGGGCAGCAAATAGACTGTGCTGAATCAGACCCCTTTTCTAACACCAAAAGCTTTCAGGTCTCTAGCCTGTCCTTGAGATCCTATAGCAAAATACTCAATATCCTAAGAATTTCCTACAGAACTGTGGCAAAATCCAAAGTTAGGAAGAAGTTGGGAAGAATGAGCAAAGAAAGAATTCTAACAGAGAGAAAAAATAGAGAAGGAGAGAAAGAGAAAGAGAGAGAGACAGAGAGACACACAGACACACAGACAGAGACAAAGAGACAGAGAATAGGAATAGAGAGACAGGTATAGAGGCAGAGAGAGAAAGAAAGAGACAGAGATAAACACACACAGAGAAACACAAAGAGATGGAGATAGAGATGGAGAGATAGACAGAGACAGAGAGACAGAGAAAGAGAAAAAGAAGACAAGAAAGGAGAAAGAAGTCTCAAAACAAAATATAGTTTGAATACAAACTCAATTAGAATTCATTGACAAGATGAAAAAAGTTTAAAAAGAGTTAAATGTTTTTTTAATATTTATTAAAATTTAATTTATAGAATAAAAAAATCACCATAACAATACAATAAAAAGATGATTGCACATGAAACTTCAATTCTATTATGTGTAACTTGGTATTCCTTTAAACTATACAATAATTATCCTGTACATTTTTTCTTCTTTTTCCCCTTCTCTTCCTCTCTCCCTGCCCTAGAAATGACTATCATTAGGTATAAATATGTATGTAATTCAATACACATATTTTTATTTCTATGTTCTTTCTTTGATGACTTTTATCAATAATAAATGCTTGTTCCGAATGAAATGAGAGTGCTTACAGAACAAATTGGAAAGGAAATTAAAACTGTAGAAGAAAGAATTGAAAAGGGAATGAATAGCTAACTTACATAAGGGTTACAAAACATTGTTCAAGCAACAAACTCCCTGACAATATTAATAGACCAAATAATAGTCAATGACTCTAGGAGGCAACAAGACATATTAAAATAAAGTCATAAAAGCTGCAAAAAGGAAGAAAACATAAAGTATCTCAACAAAAATAACTGACCCGGAAAACAGATCAAGAATGACAATTTTAAGAATCATTAGACTATCTTAACACCATGTCTCAAAAAAAGAGCCTTAACATTCTATTTCAAGAAGTCATAAAGGAAATTGCCCACATCTCTTAGAATCAGAAGCCAAAGTGGAAATACAGAGAATCCAGCAGTCACATCCTGAAAGAAACCTCAAAATGAAAACTTCCAGGACATCTTGGCTAAAATCCAAGTCAAAGCAAAAATATACATACATACATACATACATACATACATATATATGTATGTATGTATGTATGTATGTATGTATGTATGTATGTATGTATTGCAAGCATCTGGAAAGAAAGAATTCAAGTACTGAGGAGCCACAGTCAGAATTATACATGATTTAGAAGCCACCATTATAAAATATAGGAGAACCTGGAATACATTCCATATACATTGCAATACATCCCAAATGGCAAAGAATATGGACTTGCAGCCAAGAACAGAATTTATCACAACTGAGTATATCTTTCTGTGTCTCTGTCTCTGTTTTTCTCTTCGTCTCTTTGTCTCTGTCTCTGCCTCTGTCTCTCTGCCTATGTCTGTCTCTCAGATTTGTATAGAAATTTTGAAGTTCAAACATAAGAGTGAATAGAAGTATAAAATGGTAAATATTAATAAACAATAAAGGACTAAACAAAGGTAATCTGCTTACATTCAAATATGAGGACACACCACATTTGCCTCCTTAGAATCTCATCAACAGTATTTGTAGAGGCAAGGTATGGAAGATATTCATCATATTTTGATGAAAAGAGTTGGGGGAAAGAGAGAAAATGTAATACACAGGGGGAAAGAAAAAGGAAAAATAGGAGGAAATTATTTAATGTAATGAGTCTGCAGAACTGGATATATACATAAACAAGGGATAAGGGGTGGTAGAAAAAAGCTTGAACTTCCCTCTCATCAGAAGTGGTAAAAGGAAGGATTTAGACACATACACACACAAAATTGGTTACAGAAATACATTGCAGATATATTTTCACAACAATCCCCCTTTGAAGTACTATTATTATTTCCATTTTGCAGATGGGAAAAATGAGACAATTACATGTCCAGGATCACACAGCTAATGAGTATCTGGAGCCTAATTTGAACTTAAATCTTTTTGACTTCAATTCTAGAACTCTATCAGTTATCTCCTCATTGCTTTATAAAATGTTAATAGCCTCTAAGGACAGGTAGAGGTAGGAAGAGCTGATTTGAGATTGAAGGAAACGGTCTAATGGGGAAGGCTAGATCTTTAATCCTCCATGGTACTTTCTTGTTATCCCCACAGAATCTGTTTCCCTACAAAACAACCAATATTCATAACATCACTCTGAAATATCAAGCAAACTGCATTCTGTGTACTTTATTCAAGAAGTCAGGGAATCATGGAGTTTATTCTAGGATGGTTTCTGTCCAAAGCTAAACTTAAAAAAGGTTTGTTGCTCATAAGAATAAATACTCAAATTTCTGAGAAAAGTGATGATTTAGGAAAATTCAGTATTTAATTTAACCTACTCCTATCCAAGTTGTGATATCAGTAAAGAATCACACAGACAAAACCACATATCCTTTTATTCTTTTTCCTCAAAATTATTTTTTCTTCATAATATTTTCCCAAATACATGTAAATTTAATTTCAAACATTCATTTTTGTAAGATTTTGTGTTCCAAATTTATCTCCCTTTCCCTCTCTTACTCTTTCCATCCCAAGATAGCAAGCAATCTGATATAGATTATATGTTGTACATTATACAATACGTTTAAACATATTTATCATGTTGTGAAAGAAAAATCAGACAAAAAAAATCCAAAAGAAAAGGCAAGTAAACAAAGGTGAAAATATTATGCTTCAATCCATCTTTAGTCTCGATAGTTCCCTCTTTGGATATGGATAGCATTTTCCATACTAAGATTATGGGTATTGTTTTGTATCACCACATTGCTGAGAATAATATCATGATAAAATTATCATTTTTGAACATCACATAATGTTGCTACTTGTTACTGTGTACAATTGGTACAATTGTACCTGGTTTTGCTCACTTCACTCAACATCAGGTCATATAAGTCTTTCTAGGCTTTTATGTAATCAGCCTGCCCATTATATATTATATAATAATAATATACCATTACATTCATATACCAAAAATGTTCAACTATCTCCTAGTTGATGGGCATCTGCCCAACTTCCAACTCCTTGTCACCATAAAAAGAGCCTTTACAAACCTTTTTTGTACATGTGAGTTTTTTCTACTCTTTTATGACTTCTTTGGGATATAGTTCCAGTAGTGACACTGCTGGATGAAAGAGTACACACAGTTTTATAGTCCTTTGGTCATAGTTCTAAATTATCCTTCAAAATAATTGGTTCAATTCACAGTTACACCAACAATGCATTAGTGTCCCAATTTTCCCACATCCACTTCAACATTTATCATTTTCTTTTCCAGTAATCTTAACCAATCAGGTGGAAAACCATACATCCTTGAAGTAGCTAAGTAATTATAATGGTTAGACCATTATGCTAGGTGATGAGATGAGATAGAACCATAGGCAAATGAGCCTTTCTTCATCTATAAAATGGGAGCAATAATACATACCTTCAGGGGAAGTTATGAGAAGCAAATAATAATATTTGATGTCAACAATCATTTATAAAACATTCAATGTAGGCCAGGCATTGTGAATTTGTAAATATCAGTTTCTATGATGATTTAGGAAAATATATTTTGAGTTCATGCTCAATAGCTTTGATGGATCTGTGATTTTGTTACTTTAGCTATACCTTTTAATGATGCTGATTACAACCCATTGACAGCAACAACAACCAACATTTATTATCTTTTCCTGGAAAAGCCTCCTTCAGTGTCTCATTGTGTCTTGGAGGTAATTCTTTTTTTTTAAATGTTCTGAACTTAAACATGCACAATTTTTATACACATGGCAGAATACAATAATAAACTGTGACCTTCCCATTTTGAACTACTTGCTTTTGTAAAAAGTATGCAAAAATTTAAAATTTTAAAATTTGTCTTGTCTATTTGTTTGGTGAACTTTTTTCTGTTTCTTTTTGTGCATTAAAAAGAAAGAAAAGTTTCAATGGTTCTCTTTCTTTAGGGAGGGGGCATAATTGTCACTAATCTCCCTTCTTACTTTCCATCACTTAAAAAAACAAAAAAAGGTTGAACATAAAAGTGAAAGGAAAAAAAATTAGTTGAAAACAAAAATTGAAAGAAAAAGTAAAAAAAAAAGTAAGGAACATCAAGCAAGAAGAATCCACAGGGTAGGCATGTCCAAAACTCTATCTCTCCTTTGAGCAACATATTTTACATACTTTCTCTGGAGAAATGGTTGATCATTGCATTGATCAGAATTGTTCAGGTTTTAAAAATTGTTTGTTTTACATTGTTGCTGAACTTGAATGATTTTCCTGACTCTACTTATATCAGTTCATTCTACTCAGGGCTGTCCCCATGAGTCATTTCGTACAGCACAATATTATTGCATATTGCATTATATTTACATACCGTGTTTTTTTCAGCATCCATGCCCAAACTAGATTCTAGTTCTTTGCTCATTGTTCCAAGTTCTTGAAGGTCATAGTGGACAAATACAAGCTCTGGTAGGTCCTACCAGTTGGAAAGACTTCAAGTATGGGTCTTATAATGGACTGTATGGCTGTAATCCAAGGACCAGGCTAAGTATGGAAAAATGCATCACCAAGTTGACTACTGTGAGATGAATTTTTTTGAGGGGGGACATAAGAACTTTCAAAGACACCTACCAGTTATGATAAAGTGTTGATGCCAAGAAGCCACCATTGAAGATATACCTTGAAGTATATAGTGAAGTGAACATGGTAGGCAGATCTAGTATAGGATGCTAAATCCTGGGAAAAATAGAAAGTTTAGATGAGACATGATTTAAAGGTCATATTTCTGTCCGGAATATAAAATTTCAGCACTGATCTTCTCAAAATTTGTGATGTAACTTTATGGTGTTTTGTTTTTGAAGGGATAATGAACATTGGTTTGGATAATTAGCAGTTTTCAGAGGTTGAAACTAATTTTTTCTGATGAATAAATGTGGAGAATTTTAAAAGGACCAAAAGGGTAAGAAACTCTCCTCATTTTAAGGTAGGGAAACTGAGGACCATGGCAAGGTCATATGGCTTGGAGGGGGGAGGATCTTCTCTTTCCCGCAGAAGAAATTTCACATAATAAGAATAACTTGATTTATAGCTATTTTCCTTGAAATAGGCCAAGCACTTTACACATAGAATTTCTACCAAAAAGTACACATAGTTAACCTTTGGGGGTCAACAGTGCTCAGGGCTACTGCCATAGCCTCCCACAGAATGTCCCTCGGGGCCTGTCAGAGACAGAATTCTGGCCCAGATGGACCATGAGTCTGATCCAATGTGGTATTTCTCATAGAATCACAGAATGTCAGAGCTGGAAGAGACCTCAGACAACATCTAGTTATAGAATCGCACAATTTATGGCTAGAAGATCCCTTAGGTATCTCTGTTTAGAGATTATCTTGCCTAATTCACACAGTTATAGCCAAGACCTAATGAGGTTAGATGACTTGTCTTAGGAGAAGCAGCTGGTAAGTAGTCAAGCTGAGTTTTTAAGCCAGATGCCAGTTTTTTTCATTTTATAAAAAAAAAAAAAAAAAAAAAAAAAAAAAAAAAAAAAAAAAAAAAGAGACTGAGTCCCAGAGAAGGAAAATAACCTGTGTGATAATACAGGAAGTGAAATTAGTTTAGAACCAGAGGTAGCAAATCAATCTCCTGAATCAGTCCTGGTAAATCCCTCTCCAATTATACATTTATGTCACTATTTTTATTGGTCCATAAAGTAACTATGGTATTAGCAAGGGTGGACTCATCTGCTCATGAGTGCCAACTGCTAAAATTTCAAGCACCGATCCCTTCTCTTTCCTCCTCCTCTCCACCCTCCATTTCTTCTACTCCACTCCTTTTCCTTCCCTCCACTCCCCTCCTTTTCCTTCTCTAGATTTTTTTTTTCCTTACACAGGCTAGATATTTTTCCTTCAAGAAGATGCCTTAAACCCTGGCCAGTAACTCTGAGGCTCTTTCCCTTGAAGACTAATTTTTTTTTTAAAGCAAAAAAAATGTAGAGAGAAGAAGGCCTAGGACTCAATATTAGACAAACCTACACTTACTGATGGATAATCTGGATGATGAGCCAGTAAAAGAGATGAAGAAAAAATATAGAAGGACTTGGAATAAGGGGTATCCTGGAAACCCAGAGAAGAGGGAGTATTTAGAAGAATATGGTACTTAATAGCATGGAATACAGCA
This sequence comes from Sminthopsis crassicaudata, assembly GCF_048593235.1. Classification (NCBI taxonomy): domain Eukaryota; kingdom Metazoa; phylum Chordata; class Mammalia; order Dasyuromorphia; family Dasyuridae; genus Sminthopsis; species Sminthopsis crassicaudata. Next base: position 54,293,414 of record NC_133618.1, on the reverse strand, counting down.
GATGGCTTTAGAAGGAAGGGATTGAGAAAAGAACATTAGATTTGGAAATTAAGAAATCACTGGTAACTTTAGAAAGAGAAGGTTCAGTTGGGATGTGATCAGTGGGTTGTGGATTAAGTAAGAACATGTGTATAAATGTCTTTTTTTTTAAAGGAGTCTTATAAGTGGAAAAGAGGTAGCATGAGGTATTGAAACCTTTTAGAGAAAGGTTATTTTTAAAAGGAGATTTGGACATGTTTGAAAAAGCAAGGAAAGAACTAGTTGAAAATTTTGAGAGAAAGAATGAATGAAATTTCAATCTGTGGGAGAGAATGTCAGGGGCTAGAATTAAATGTTCACATTGAAAGGTTGGATTTGAAAAGTAGAAAGGTTACCTTATAATCAAAGAGTGAGGGATAGGAGAGAGTAGAATTTTAAGATGAAGAAAATGGGAGAGGGGGTGCTCACTTAATGATCTAAAATTTTCATCGAAGTGAGAGATAAGATTCTCAGCTAAGAGAGGGGAAAGAGAGGTGTGGGAGACTTGAAGAGGAAAGAAGAGATGGTTTAGAATAACTTATGTGGGCAATGAGATAGGGAATCAATTAAGGAGGAATAAAAGGATTTCCTTACTGCAGTAAGGGCCTAATCAAAGTTGGATAATGTGAATTTATAGTGTTCCCAGTCAAATCTGTGGTTTTGCTTCCTCCAGCCCCATTTGGCAGCCCATAAAGAACAGAAGAGGCAGATGGTGGAAGTAATCCGAGGCTGGAGTTTGGCAAAATATGAGCAGGGATGTGACAGAGAGACAAAAGGCTTAAGAGCAGAGACCAGTGTAGAGCTGAAATAATCAATGACAAGAATGAAGATGGGAAGAAAGAAAAGTGAAGATGGAGCTGGACTATTAGCCAGAGAAAATGCTGAAAGCTGGTGGGATTGGAGATCTTGATGAGGGCAAACAAAAACCTTAATAAGATTGAGGCAAAATGAGACATGGAATAATAAAAGGTAATAGATGGAAAAGTATCAAATTTTTCATTAGGGAAATGGAACACTTGTTAAGGGTGAGTTCCAGTGTGTGAACATCCCTGAATGAGATGTGACTGAGATAAAGGGAAGAGTTGAATCATAGATTTGGGAGTTTAGGGAGTTTGAGGGAGCTGTCCAAAAGGGAGAACATCTCTAGGAGCAAACCAGGATTGACCTCAAGATCCAGACCTGGCCCACCATCACCGTGTAAAAGAAGTCAAAGATCCCTGCAGTGTTCCTATAGAGGCCTCTGACCATGCAGGAATTAACAACTAATCTTCACATTTAGTCATCCAACTCTTCTGAATATGTCTGACTGTCTTATTGGTAATCCATTTCTTTCCATTTTCTTCATAAGAATACTATGAACTACTTTAACAAAAATCATTCTAAAACCAAGGTCAATTATATCCCCAGCATGCCTCTCTTCACATGGGAATCCTATTAATAAAGGAAATGATTTGTTCTTGATGAATCTTTGTATAATCTTTTCCTCTTACAACTTCCCTTTTTAGATATTTTCCATCACTTCAGTGATACATTTTGGAATTTTTCTAGGAATCACAGTTTGCAGATTGTTCTCTTCCCTTTTTTGAAAATGGACATATTTGCCCTTCTCAATCTTGTGCTTCCTCTTCTATGTTTCCTTATCTGTCTCAACAATCACACTCTATAGGTCTTCTAATATCTGAGGATGTAGTAAGAAGAAATCGATACCTTGGTGCAATACTCAGTGATATAACTAAAGAAAAGAAATTCCTGGAGGCATGCTAAGATTAAAATAAACTTTAGTATTGCATCCCCTGGCATGAACTTGATCAGTTAGAAGTGACTTCTTTGTCATCTTCTCTAACAAAGTTTCTTATGCATTCATTACCATGTAGTTTATGCTACATGAGCCTTTGTCTATCTCCTCCACTAGAGTATAAAGTCTTTAAGGACAGGGACCATATATCATTCATCTTTGCCTAGGTTTATGCTATACATATAGTAAGCATTTAATAATGTCTATTGATTGACAAAATGGATTGTTTTTTCCTTTACAAATGGAGAAATTTCGTGATTTATATCTGAAAGGGCCCTAACCCTGTATTATAGTTTTAGTTTGATTTAATTGATGACTTTTGTTTTTACATTATGATCATTTTGAGTATCCCTTACTCATCACCCTGTGCCACAAACCCAATATAGCCTTTCTTATGAGAACAACAACAAGAACAACAAAAAATCAGATAAGCAAAGCTGTATGATGATGTAATGGCTATAATGTCCAACAGGTTATTTAAAATTTCACATATGTAGTCCCTTATCTCTATGCTGGAAAAACAGGAACTGTAACTCTTCATGTCTTCTCTAAGGCTAAATATTGATATCATATAGTATTCAGATCTGTTTTTAGCATTTGTAGGTTGTGAACCCAGTTCCCTACAAAAAAAAACAAAAACAAAAACAAAAACAACAAAAAAAAAACTTCAAACTCCCTTCCCCCCCCAAAAAAAAACAAAAACAAACTGGATTTAACCCAATCCTAGGATATAGTCTCAGGAATCTTGTTTTTCTACAGCTCTAGAGTTGCTCTGCGAAAGTTCCTAGTAAACTTAATGCTTAATTTACATCTAAGTTTCTGAGCAAAAAAGATCTTCAGCTCCTGAAATGCACTCAAGGTACAGTGTATATATTGGTTACTGGACATCTTTATTATTGATTTATTCATATCAAATTGGAAAGATGCAAAGTATACATAGGAATTTACAAAAAGATTCAGAAAGTGCTTGCATAGACTAACATCTCTCACCAAGAAAGAAATTGCCCTTGAAGATGCTATCCTGGGCTATCCTTGGATGTACTAGTGAGTTCCTCTTTCTCATATGGCTTCCCCCAGACTCTGACTATCACTCTATGATTCAGATTCCTTCCCATGGAAGATAAAAATACTTTGAGGGCTGCTAAACAAGTGAGATCCCTTCCCATTGGATTTGAATTACTTGAATAATTTACTGACTTTGTTCTTTAAGTAGGGTGTTGGTCAGCAACTGAATGGATAATTTTCTCCTTTTCCCAAGGAGCACACTGTATCAGGAAAGCCCCTTCTTTCTTTAGGCCTGAACCTTGAACTCATGCACTCTCCAAACTTAGGGTTACCCATGATGTAACTCCTAAAGCCAAAGATTTCTTAAAGGGCATTATTCCTTTTCCAGCTAGATTCTGGGATCAGAGCTCACCAGGGAATTCAAGTCTCCTTCTTAGGAGTTTGGCATTCGTAAACATTGTGGAATGACTTCTCCAGTCAAGTAGGCATGAACATGCCTTCCTCCGCCATGGGTTTCTGTGGAAAATCTATCAGTTGTTCTGATTGCTATTGGTGATTGAATGATCTCAGGACATCTTGCCTCAGATTGCTCATAATTACATGTTTACCTTGGCCATGTGCTTCTGTCCATGATAGCCATCAAATGATGCTAGGACAAGACATTGCATGTGAATATAGTTCTCTCCTGTCACCTCTGCTTAAATGCTCAATGTATAATTGTCTATCAAGAAGGGAGGGGGAGGGGAGAAAGAGAGAAGACATTGGGGGAATGGGGGATAAAAAAGGGGGAGAATGGTGGGAGAAGAAAGAGAAGAGAGAGTTAAAGAGAGGAGAGAGAGAAAGAGGCAGGAAGAAAACAGAGATATGGAAGATAGAGATAGAGAGAGTCAGAGACAGACATAAAAAAGAGACAGAGAGAGATGGAGGAAGAGAGAGAGAGAGAAAGAGAGTGAGTGAGAGAGAGAGAGAGAGAGAGAGAGAGAGAGAGAGAGAGAGAGAGAGAAAGCAGTATTGCTCAATTTGCCATATTGCATGGGCTAATTTATCTATGTGGTTGTTCAGCTCTAAAGAGGCTAGTTCACTAGACTTAGTTCAATCTTTGTGTTTAAACTAGAGAATGAGTATAGGCAAATAAGTTTTCTTTTTGAGATCATTCTCAGGAAGCCTGGGCCAGCCTGAAGGGAGGGTCTGAGAAAGCTGCCCTTCTGAGCCAGCCTCTAGCCTAAGGTGGGGGTGAGGTGGGGGGGCTGGGGGACCTCCCATAGGGCATAGCCCACCCAACTAGGAAACATGGATTTTTTTTTCAACCCCCAGAAATAATCCCTCGGTGAAGCGTAAATGGTCAAATATTAACTTTACACATAACAGGGAACCAGAAAATACCTGTCTGTTTCTTGTATTTGATGCAGAAAAACTATTTAAATCTACAAAAAATATATTAGGGGGCACATTTTATGGTGTACATGTGTGTTTAGAGGGACAAAAGTTTGAGTTGGTGAATATAAGCTTTTATGAACTTTCCTTCTCTCCTTCCCTCATTGTAGTTTTCTCAAATTCCTTCCTTTTCTTTTCCTTTTCCCCTCCTTCCTCCCCCAATGAAAAAGAGGCTCCTTTTCATATTTTATATGTTGTGATTTCATTGAGGCTTCCAATTGGCCTTCAACAGTTCATTTATGCCGGGACCTTCTCTAAACTCTGCCACTCTGTTCTTGCTTGACCACCCACCAAACCAGGCTGTCTAAACAGAATCTGTTTGAGGTTCAGACTTATCCAGTGTGTTAAAAATGAATTTGGTCCAAAGATTGTTCTTCTTTTTTTCTTTTTATTTTATAAAGGGGCAGGAGGGGGAAATTTCTGAGAGAAAAAAGTTGAGCCCAGTTGGGCTTATCAAAGGGAAACACATGAGCTGGAATTAAAGTGGCATTGATGTGAAAAATTTTATAAATTCTAAATCTCCATTTCTCCTTTTTATTTTATTTTATTTTTTGTCCTTGTGCCTTTTGAGATTTCCTCCTCCCCCAAATTATCTCACTAGACAGGGAAGATATTCTATCTGTCAATTCTTTAGTTAGGCAGATCAAATCTCTGTATCAGGCACAGACTCATTATTAGTAGCCAGGGCCCATTTAAACTTAATCCCAAATGCATTACCCAGTGAGCTTTACTCACCTTCTGGACTCAAGGTATTCAAGGCTATTACCTCTGGAATGCAGGTCTTGTTCACTGGGACTGGCCTAAACCAACAGAGAGTTGGGCTTTTAGGGGAGGGGAGAGCAGAAGGCCTTTTTATTTCATTTAAGCAATTTGAAGTTGCCTTTGGAAGATGAAATAAGATTAAAATCTCTAGAAAACAATAATTGTCTCTGGGAACGATTCTCTCTGCAGGATAAATATGACAAACATATTAATGTGTGTCACAGTACTTGTATAATTATTTGTTCATATAGTACATATGAGTTATGTTTGTCTATATATATTCATATAGCAGGAATACTGTATTTACAATTGTAATTTATAATTTACAATTGTATTTGTAATATTATGACTATGCACAGGAATTTGTACTGTGTTACATGCACTAAACACGTGCACATAGAATTGTCTAACTATATCCTGTGTTTCTATACATACACCATTGTATTGCACATGCATTTTTGTACATATGAATGTGTAGGTATGAATAAATATTCACATAATGTACATATGTGTCTGTTGCATTTATGCATCACATTTTATATTTATATGCAACGGATACATGTGTTTTGCAAATGCACAGGTGTATATATTTTGTCATATGCATATGAAGGTATATTATATATGAACATATAGATGTATATAAATACACCTATGTTCTGTTTGTATGTTTTAATTCCTCCATGATTCAGTAGCTATATAAGCTTAATTTAAATGGGATTTTCCACCACACATATCGGCTGGAGCACATCCACACCTTCTAATCTTGCTCATTTTCAGTCATAAATTCTCCACAGGGAAGTCCACTCAGTACTTATTGCCCTCATCTAGGGATCATGACCACTACAATATATAGGCTGTCTGTCTGATTATTGTTTTATTATTTTTAGATTAATTACTGCTCAATATCAATATTATATTCATATTATATTAATTCCATACTATAGTTCTATACCTAGGGTTAGGGAAGATACAAAGTTTAAATAATTCATAAGTCTTTAAGGAGACAACTGTTTATAAGCTACAAACATAAATATTATAATGTACCATTATGTATGATAACTGTATTGGAAGCATCAAACAAAGTATATATGATGTCTGGGAGTGGGGGTGAGGGGAAAAAGGTAATAAGAGGAGGTTTCCTGGAGGAGGTGGCATTTAAATTGGACTTTGAAGCATGAATGGACACTCAACAGAAAGAAAGAAAGACAAGGAAGATGTTCTAGATTTAGGACAGAGCCTAAAGTACGGATAAAATATACAGAGATAAAGCTGAAATAGGGCTACAAAAGTAGAGTATCCCAAATTGTTGAAATATTTACTTGTCATCTAATGGAGTATGTAGTTTATTCAGAACAAATGAAGAACCACTGAGGATTTTCAAGCTGAGGAAAGATACATGTACATGTGCTATGGTGTGTGTGTGTGTGTGTGTGTGTGTGTGTATACGTGTGTGTATATGCAATAACATTCATTCCTATTTCTATAGAACTTTAAGATCTATGGAAAATTTTCCTCATAGTAGATCTTGTATTTTTAGTATTCATTAATTCTGGTACATTTATGATTATTACTATTCCAATGTGAGAACATCCTTCCCAATCCCAGAATGCTTTGCAAAGTTACTGTGGCTAAGGAATCTATCCATCTAAAGTTAGCCTGATGGGGAGACTCTCCAAACTTTGATCAACCATTCCTAGGATACAATTATAGCTTCTCATAAAGCACAGGCCTAACATTGATAGAGCTCCTTTTGAGATAGATAAGGTAAATAGAATCATAAAAACATTACATGTATTATTACATTATCAGCAATATCTTATATATCTTTTAGATTTGAAAGAGCTTTCCAGTATTCTTATTGGGATTCTTACTATAGTCTTATTATTCTGCCTTTCATTTACTTTTTGGTCCAGTGACTTGCTGTTTTTTAGACAAGACACTTCATTTCCAGATTCTGGGCATTTTTCCTGGAAATCTCCCATGCCTGCAAATCTCTTCCTTCTCCCCTCCACTTCCTGATTTCCTTTAAGCCACAGATAAAATCCCACCTTCTATAAGAAGTCATTTCTGATTCCCTTAATGTGAGTGCCTTCTTTCTGCTAATTCTCTCTAATTTCTTCTGTCTATATTTTGATTGTACATAGTTATTTGCATGTTGTCTCTTCCTCTAGACTGTGAGATCCTAGAGAGAAGGGGCTACCTTTTGCTTTTCTTTGTATACTCAGCACTTAACACACTGTCTGGCCATATTTACATAAATATTTACTAGTCTATAATAGGATAAATGTTTACTGAAAAATGATTGAATAGCAACAAAAATGTTTACTAATGGATGAGGAAACGGGCCCATAATTACACACATACAAATGCCAGTAATCTGGCATTTGAACTGAGGTCTCCTGATTTAAAGTTCCATGTTCTTTCTCTGATGCCATGCTGAATCCCTGTCCCTACTGCTCACAATATCCCGACTCCCTTATCATGGCCTCTCAGTGATACTCTCTCTACATCAGGGGTCAACAACCTTTTGGATCTCCCACGTCAAGTCTACCCTTCTTCACTTCATCACAAGAGGGATCTGTGTGTATGTAATGGGGGTGGAGTGGGGTGAGAGGCTATCAATTAACACCTCAGCAGGGATTAGTTAACAGCATTATCCTTCTAGATGGTATGGGATCATCGGGGGAGCCTGGTACTAACTCACTATTTATTACTCTTCCAAAGGTAGCATGAATAATGATGGTGGCCAAGTCTATCACATTGTAAGATGTGCAAAACAGTTTATACTAATTACCTTTGAAACATTGCATAAAGAGCTAGAAGGGGAGCTCAAAAATTTTTAAACTGAGTTTGATGAATTTTCTAAAAATACTTTTATAACTATGTCAATTTAATTCATTTCTTTTGTAAACCTACATAGTTTATTTTATGCATTTCAAAAAGGTATCCTGAGAAAGAGTCCATAGGCTTAAGCAGATTGCCAAAATAAAATCAATGATCTTGTCCAACTCCCTCATTTTACAATTGAGGAAATTGAGAAAGAGAAGAATCACAAAGAATGTAAGAAATAGAGTCAGGATTCATTTCTAGGTCCTCTGAGTCCTCACACATTTCATCTATTATTATTCCAATATTTAAGATAAAGAAACGATGGCTCAGAAAAGTAACTTCATAATTAGCACCTGACAAAGCCAGAATCCAAACTTAGTTCCTCTGATTTCAGGTCTAATTGCCTTTACACTCTGCCAGGTTATACCTCATTTCAGTCATTTATTAAATCAGAATTTATTAAATGCCTACTACAATCTAATGCAATTGTCTTGAATTTGCCTTGACTGGACTGGTGGACTGGAGAAGAGAGAGAAGCTCATGACTTAGGACAACCCAGACTCTTAAACTTCATTCATGGACAAGTTAAGACAGCACCTTCTCTATGTCATTGGTCCTCTTTGAAAAGAAAGGAGCATCATTGACCAAAATATACAAAATAATCACCCAAAACCCTCTTCTTTCATTTCTCTTGTCCTTTGACTTAACAAAATGCTTTCTTTTCAATACTCCTCAAAAATACTTGGCATAAATATTATTATTCCCTTTTAAGAGAGGAGGAGACTAAAGCTAATGAATGACATGATCCCATAAGATCTTTGAAATATGTTGAACCCAGGGGTTCCGACTCCAAGCACAAATGGTTGGCAGAGGGGAAATATGGCTCTCAAATACCCATCCAGCCCTGTCATCATTTGCCCTTGAGAACTGCAGTATTGGACAGCTTTTTTCCTTTAACCACCTATCATCTCCATGCTGAAGCTTTATCTTGCCTTCCCAAATGTGGCTTGTAGCTGCCTACACATCCCCTTAAAGCTTCCTTCCTCCACCATAAAGCCCTTGTCCAAATTCCAAGTCCCTAGACTGAGTGTGGTCATGCTCATTGTTACCACTACTTGGCACTCTAATCAATTAATATTCTATCAGGGTGCTGTCTGGGGTCAGGTTTTGATAAGAAGAGAGAGCCTAGGACCAAGGTCATAGAGAGGGCATGATGGAGGGACAGCTAAGATTGAAAAGCAACAGGAAAGGCAGACTTTTCAAGTTTTACAGAAGGTTGGTTTTCTTCATGGGAGTGCCTTAGATGGATGGGTATCGGCTACTCATTCTTTACCCTGTCCTAACCCTTAAAGGGCTATGATTTGATGCTGAGGTTCTCCCTTTCAGTTTATAAATCAAAAAAATTTTTTTTTATTTTTGTGGAACTTGTAGCAGACACATGAAGGCTAGAAAACAACATAGAAAAAGTTTAGAAATTCAGAAATGCATAAAATATATCTACATAATTGTATAATATCAACATATTTTATCTTTTAAGGCACTACACATATCCTATAAAAGAAAAAAAGTCAAACTTCTCTAGAATGAGGAGAAGGCCAAAAATTTTATGCAGTTTTTGCAGGAGGTGCTGTACCCCTAAACCCTATGATGTGGAAGGGATAACTGTAAATGTTGTGACTCCTGAAGTGGAAGGGAAGGGCATCATTGCTAAATTTCCAGAGTTTAGTTGGGAGGTGATCCGGGACAACCATGATCACACTCTTATCTGGATGGAGAACAAAAGTATGTGAATCTGGAATTTCATTGAAATATCCTCTTACCTAAGAGGAAATAGTGCACATAAGTGGAAGTTTATTTATGCAAATACCAGCAAAATCAGCAAAAGGTAGTGTTTTTCTAGGAGCATAAGAAATTCTTATCACATTCTGCTATATAAATTTGGAAACTACCCTAGTTTTTTTGGTTTGTTTGATTGTTTTGTTTTTGTTTCTGCTTTTCTCTCTACAATCGAAATCAATCATTTCTTCAAAAGTTTTTTTTCATGTTTGTAAGTTTAATAAAATTTCATTTGAAATGAATAAAGTTATACACAATGTATAAGCTCCTAAAATTAAAACAAATACTTTGATAATGGGAAGAGGAAGATATAAGTTGTCCCAAATTTTGTTCAATAAGTCAATATTTCAGAGACTAATATTTAGCTTGCTAGATTTATGAGTATGGGGGCAAGAAGAAAGATGGAGTAGACTTAGATGGGGGAAAGGCTACTAATGGGAAGGTTAATGTGATTTCTCATAGGTAATGTATAAGTAAGCTTGAAACTCTTAAGTACTCTGACACATATTTATCCCTATGGTTTTGGCCAGGAATAATAGGTTGGAGAAAAAGTTTCCTCTTGTAGAGCAGAAAAGGTAGGGACAGAATATCCAAGGCCTATTCTTGGAGAATCCCTGCTCTATTGGATTTGTCTACAACCTCAGCACATTCTTGATGTGGAAAACAGGATGTGGTTTTGAGAACAATATGACCTCTTGATATGCAAACATGTCTTCACTACCACCACTCCCCAACACATTCCCCTGAGATTTTCTTTCCTTTTCCATTAAAATTTGCTTCCAGGGGCAGTTGGCCCTGAAGTCTGGAGGACCTGAGTTCAAATCTTGCCTCAGGCACTTAACACTTCCTACCTGTGTGACCTTAGCCAAGTGACTTAATCCCAACTGTCTCAACAAAAATGATAGTAATAATAATAATGATAAAATAAAATAAAATTTGCTTCCAGAAGAGGATCTGATAAATTACATGCATACCCCCCCCCTACACACATACACATATATATGTGTATGTATAGGTATATATTATTTCTTCCCTTTGGGGTTCAATTTTCTCACTTGCAAAAGGAGGATTTGACAAAATGATCTCTAAGCTCCTTTTTAGGTTTGAAGGAAATTCTATCTTTAACATTATTCACATTAAAATATAAGTGACCAAGAAGATACATTTTCACTCCTCACAGAGCAATCTATATTTTAATAGATAATTTTGGGGTGATAGTGAGGAAGTTCTCTTATTTTCTCTGCTTAAGACCAATATTTTCCAAATCATTGATTACAGAAACAATAATAATATTTATCTCATTTGATTTTTAAAAGAATCCTATGTATTAAGCACCATTATTGTTGTCATGTTATGGATGAGGAAACTCAGGTTGAAAGAATTATGTAACTCCTTCAGGATCATTTAGTCTGAAATAAGATAAGAACTGTGTTCTTTCTGATAACTCTAGATTCAGTTCTCTCTCTCCCCATGTCTATTTTCCCCATCTTCTTTGTGATTTAATGACTAATCTATGATTCCGCCTCATAGCTCTTGTAGCCAGCATCAAAAATGGAGGTGCTATTTATTTAGAAATTTAGAAAAGAAAGAGGAAGGGAGGGAGGGAAGAAGAAAGGAAGGAAGGAAAGAAGGAAGGAAGGAAGGAAGGAAGAAAGGGAGGAAGGAAGAAAGGAAGGAAGGAAGAGAAAGAAAGAAAGTAAGGGGAAAGGAGCAAAAAAGAATCAAAGAAAGAAAGAAATGACAGTAACAATAAGAGATCATATTTCTATAGGGCTTGAGCATTTGCGAAGTGCTTTCCTTAAAACAATTTTAGGGTGAGCAGAAGGTAGGTAGATATTATTTTCCTTATTTTACAAACAAGGTAGCTGAGCTCAAGAGATGTGAAGTAAGTTGCTCTCAGTGACACACCTTGTAAATATGACCTCTGTTTTTTCCATTGAATTATATTTTCTTTCCAAGTTGCTGAGAGAAGGGGGCTTCTTTGATTCAGTCTAAGATTTAGTGCTTGTTGCCAACATCTTAATGTGAAACAAAAAGGAAAGTAAATGAAGGGCAACTGCCAGAAGTTGCCAAGACCTTTCTAGTTGCTGAAATTTTGTTTTGTATTCTCTTGGCAGAACCACAAGTTCTCCACTCACCCATTTCTCCTGCTTCTTCTATCCTTTATAAAATTATAGAAGAGACATGGATTTACAGATTTAAAAAATTAATAGATTTTCCAGGTCATTCAGCCATGAGAAGTGTATTAGTATGAAAATTAGTTCTATCCTTGAAATGAAGAAAATTAATTTGTTCATTCAATGTATTTTCTAATTCAATTCTAAAATTTTATTTTTCCTTTTATTTTCTTCACCATACCTCTCTTGATACCCTTGGAAGAAAAGAAGAAAGGAAGAAAAAAAAGGAAGGAAGGAAGAAAGGAAGGAAAGAAAAAAGGAAGGAACAAAGAACAAGGAAGGAAGGAACAAAGAGAGAAATGAGAATAATAAGGAAAAAAGAAAGAAAGAGAGGAACAAAGGAAGGAAGGAAGAAAGAAGAAAAGGAAAGAAAAAAGGAAGGAAGAAATATCAATATACTTGTATCAATTAATCATATTCAAGCAAAACAAATTCTCTCACAAACCAAAGGGTGTTTCTGAAGATCTTATGATGTTCTTTCTTTGGTCAAAATCAGTCACGTTAATGAAAACATGAAAAAAAAGAACAAAAATGAAAAAAAAAGATATAATTTTCAATACCCCCCACATTTATCCCATTTAAATAGATGCCCCCCACAAAGGATAATGAGTAGGGGAATAACATGGATATGTTATAACAATTTAATACAGAATTGCCCAATACAAAGCAAAATTGTCCTAATCAAAAGATAAAAAGAGCTTCAAAACCATCTTAGCCAGAAAAAGTGTAATTTATCTGATAACTGAAGTTGGAAGCTAACGGCATTACCAGTATCAAATGTAAATTTGTTTATCAAATTTCTGCATCTATTGAGTGATCATATGGTTTTTGTTAATTTGGTAATTGATATAGTCAATTATGCTAATAGTTTTCCTAATATTGAATCAGCCCTGAATTCCTAGTATAAATCCTACTTGGTCATGGTGTATTATCCTGGGGATGATTTTCTGCAATCTTTTTGCTAATATTTTATTTTAAGATTTTAGTATCAATATTCATTAGGGAAATTGGTCTATAATTTTCTTTCTGTTTTCAATCTACCTGGTTTAGGTATCAGTACCATGTCTGTGTCATAAAAGGAATTTGGTAGGACTCTTTCCATCCTTATTTTTTTTCAAATAGTTTATTTTATCATTGGAACTAATTGTTCTTTAAAGTTTATCAAATTTCATGGAAAAAAGATAACAACAATAATAAAAGCAGATAGAAGTTTAAGGTTTATACAGTATATTACAATATCTTTACTTATTTTATCCTTACAACAACCTTAGGATGCAGGTCCTATTATTTACCCCCATTTTATAGATGTAGAAACTGAGGCACAGAAAAGTTAAATGATTTGTCCAGGATCATAAAGTAGTGTCTAAGGCGAGTTTCAAATTATGGTCTACTTGATTTCAAATCCTACATTATCCACTGTGCCATCCTTGAGTGACGGTGCTGGATGATGACATATTTTGAGCAAAATTACTTCATAAAACACTGAGATGGGAGCTGGAATGGGGAACAGTTTAAAGAAAGCTTAGTGAGACACACAATTAATAATCTTAGAGGCAATTAACAATGAAAAAAGGAGTATAACAATCAGATGGAAGATAGAAAGCATAGTATCTGTAATGATTTTTGTAACATTTTCTTTTCACTATCAAGGGCTTTGTTGCCACCATATTTGTTCAGCAATATCATAATTATAGATTAACTTATAGGGAAACAGAAATGCTGTGGAAGAAGGCAAAAATGGGAAAGGCTGAAATAGAACCAGGATACTCATTTTAAAAATCTGTGCAGAAGAAGATGATATAATTTGACATAATCATGGAATTAATTCTTAGGATTTCTGAAAGAGAAAAAAAGCAAATTTGTAGGGGAAAATAAAACATCAATAATTACCGTTCCAAGTACCTAATCTCTATCTCTATAAAATTATTTAAAGCTACTTTCCTTTAGAGGTCCTTTATATGCTTCTTTTGAGTATGACATTGTGGAGGTTGAATCAAGCTCTGGAGTTAAAGATTCATAGAATAGATTCATAATCACTTAAAGGAGTTTGGTTTGACTATCTATACAAGAAAAACAAGTGGCTAAACGAAGCCAGTGATCTAGACCAGAGGTATCAAGCATGTGGCCCAAATCATATTAAAATGTAATTGGAAACTATTTGATAAAATAAGCGAAAATACAATAAAACATATTTAATATTATATTTTGAAAATAAGTCAATATGTGATTTACAGGAATCCTAATGTGTAGATTAATGATCCCCATTTTTATTTGAGTTGACACTATTGATGTAGACCATGATTTGACTATCTTATAGTACTTTTAAGTATAATACTTCAACAATTTATAGTAATTATCTACCAAAGTCACACACAAAACAGTAACTTATTTATGGAGTTGGAGTTGTGGGGAGCAGGAAAGAGAAACTGGCTGATCAATTGATATCTTCCAATCTCAGGTGGGTGAAATCACAATATGTGAGGGACAGCAGGTACAAGGTTTAAGGGTGTTTATTCTTTGTCATCTCTATTCAAGATGGGAAGAAATTCTTTAGTCAAGTTTTATGGTTGCCCCCTTCCTTCTTTTCCAGTCTTTTTTTATGCATTATACCCTACCACATACTCTGTGATCTAGTGACATTGGTCTCCATGTTGTTTTACAGATAAGATACTTCATTTTCAGTTTCTGAACATTTTCTCTAATGCCTGGAATACTCTCTCTCCTCCTCATTTCTCCCTTCTGACTTTCCTAGCTTCCTTCAAGTTTTAGCTAAAGAAACATCTTTTTCAGGAAGCCTTTCTGAATTCTCTTTACACCTATGATTTTTCTTTTACTATTTATTTACATTTTAACTGGTTTGCATCTTATCTTCCCTATTACTTCCCTATCCCTTAACAACAGGACTTTTTCTTTTTTTACCCCCAAAACTAAGCACAATGCCTAACCCCTATTGAGTTAACTTAGACAGAGGGCACTGTATGCTTTAGCCATTGGATGACTAAAAGAACCACATCACTGATGGCTCTTTAAAACAACAGAATGCCCTTGATATTGAGGAGCAATTACATGATAGAGTTTAAAACAGCATGAACTTTATAAGTCAAAAACAGTGAAAGATAGAAAGGTGTTTGCCTGGATGTAGTTGTCCTAATGGAGACCTAACCTATCATTGAGAGTTGTGGGGGGGGGAGAGGATAGAACAGAAGAGGCATTATATATAAAATATTTTGGACTTGCACTGCAAAAGGACAATGGCTTAAGTTCAGAACGAGAACAGATTGCATTGTCTTTGGAAAACTAAAGCTTTTTCAGCCATTTACACAGTATTGTAAATAAGATTTGTTGACAGATTCCTAGAGCCCTACATTTTATATATGAAGATGAGTAGTTCAGGCTAACATGTCTCATATGTACCAGAATCAAAAGAAAAGGGAACCCTAATAACCATTCCTGTGACTTTTAGCCTTTCTCTAAGTCTCACATTTTACTTTGGAATGAAGAACTATTTTTAAAACATTCTTTTCTCATTAAACTTTGAGTTTTAAATACTCTCCCTCCCTCCCACTCACTTTCTGAAGCAATATATCAATTATACATGTGAAATCCTACCAAACATATTTTCATATTAACCATAATGCAATAAAACCCAAGAAAAATGAAGAAAATAAGAACATAATACTTCAGTTTGAACTCAGAGTTTATCAGTTCTCTCTCTGGAGATGGGTAGCAATTTTTCATCATGAGTTCTCTGGAAATATCTTAGGTCATTGTATTAATCAGAGTGGCCAAACTTTTAAAGTTGATCATCATGTCAACATTGTGGTTATTTTGCACAGTGATACCCCCAATTCTTCTCTCTTTGCATAAGTTCATATGGGTTTGGTCATGTTTTCTTTTCCATGAACTCATTTTTTTAGTGTAATAGTACTCTATCACAATTATATGTCATAACTTGTCCAGTGATTCCAAAATGATGAGCATGCCCTGAATTTCCAATTCTTTGCTACCAAAAAAGATGCTATAAATGATTTTGTACATATAGATAGGTCCTCTTCCATTTTGTTTTTGATCTTCGTGGGATACAAACCTAGTAGGGATTTTGCAGGATTCAAGTTTTATAGTCCTTTGTGCTTAGTTCCAAATTGTTCTTCAGAATGGATGGACTACTAAACTACTCCATCAATAATTCATTAATGTATTTATTTTCTCTCTTTTCCTCCAGCATTTGTCATCTCTGATAGGTGTGAGATAGAGTTGTTTTAATTTGCCTTTTTCTAGTCAGAGATTTAGACTTTTTCATGTGAATATAGATATTTCTTTTTCTAAAAACTGCCTGTTCATATCCCTTGATCACTTGGGGAATAGTTTTTTTTTTTTAATAAATTTGATTCAGTTCCATATATATTTGAAAAATGAGGCTTTTAACAGAGAAACTTGCTATAAAATATTTTGATATACTTTATTGTTCCTGGCACTTTTTAGTAAAATGTTTCCTGATTTTATCTTTGTTTTTCAATGGTATTTTGTTTTTCCACTTACATGTAAAGATAATTTTCAACTTTCATTTTTGTAAGATTTTGAGTTGCAAATTTTTTCTTCCTCCCTCCCTTACCTTCTCTCTCCCCAAGACATCAAGCAATCTGATATAGATTATACATGTACAATAATGTTTAACATTTGATTATTAGTTATCTTAGGAAAGAAAAATCAGACAAAGGGAAAAGCCATGAGAAATAATAAAAAAAACAACAAAAAAATCAAATAAAATTGTGAAAATAGGAAGCTTCACTTAGCATTCAGTCTCCATAGTTGTTTTTCTGGATGCAGATGGCATTTTCAATTCCAAATCTATTGGAATTGTCTTGGATCATTGTATTGCTAAAATGAGCTAACTCTATTATAGTCATCACACACTGATTATATTCTTCAATTAGGTCTAATTTTGCTTTTGCTTTGCCTGAGATCATGATGCTACCCTTGTCCTCTTAACCTCAATTAAAACACTGCACTCTGCTCTAGCTCTTCATTTCCACACTATGTGTGTCATTCTGTCTTAAGTATGTCTTTTGTACACAACATATTGTTGGATTCTGGTTTCCATTCCATTCTGCTAACTGCTACCGTTCTATGAATTACCTTATCCTATTCACACTCAGTTATGATAACTGCATTTTTTCTATCCCATTTTCCTCTATTTATCCTTCTCTCTCTCTATTTATCCTGTTCCTCCTCAAAAGTCTGTCTTGCTTCCAATTATTGCCTCCCCCAATCAATGCTTCTTCTTAAGATATCCTCCCCCATATCTTTTAACCTCTCCCCTTCCTAAATTTCTATTTAGTAAGATAGATTTCTGTAGCCATTTCTCTCTCTCTCTCTCTCTCTCTCTCTCTCTCTCTCTCTCTCTCTCTCTCTCTCTCTCTCTCTCTCTCTCTCTCTCATCTCTGTATCTGTTTCTGTCTTTGTCTCTCTCTTCCTCCTCCCTAATTCCTGTTCTTCCCCCTGTAAATTGATTCTTATTGGAGTGAAGTTCAAGCATTGCTCCTGATCCCTTCTGACTGACTAGAAGAGGCATTCTTCTCCATCTTGAAATTATGAGCCAGAATAGCTTATGGACAAAAAAGTTGCCGATCAGAGACAGCTATTCTCAGTGCCAGCAAAAAGTCCTTGTAATCTCTTTCTGAGTATTTGTCTGCCCTCCCCCCCCCCCTTACCATCTCTAGGCTAAGAATCCTGAAGCTACTGCTACCTCCAAAGACCATTGCTGTTCCATAGAGCCCTCCTCTCTGATGTTACAAACTTCTGCTGATCTCCTAATTTTTCTTTAGGCTGGAAAAATATCTCACTCTGATCTATTTTTGGCTCTGCCATTCCAATACTTGACCTGAGGCATTATTTTAATGTTGGAAGGGAAGGCTGGGAGAGTTCAGCTGAATTGCTTCCTCTAATCTGCCATCTTGACTCTGCCCCCTCTCACTGTACTTTGTCACACTTTTGTCTACTTTAAACCCAATTCAGATTAGATTCACTATCATTTTTAATGAAGTAAGAGAAGTGATAAAGTGGAGTCTTTATTTTTTATCACATTTTTACAAGAGTTTGCTGACATATTGTGTAGTGATAACATAATCATGAAAAGAGCCAGATTCCTGGGAAGGCCTGTACAGAGCTGATTTCTATTCTTATTCCAGTTTTAACTGACATCTTTTCATCTTCACTTAGGCCAATAAGATGGTTATAGAAATGATTTGTTCTGTGAGTTTATTCTTAGAAATTAGGATTCTAGACTAGGACATAGAACTTGAGAGTTAACAGGGCCCTTGGAACATGGAATGTTAGAACTCAAAGGAAATCCCCCTTATTTTGCAAATGAAGAAATTGAAACCCAGAAATACAGTGTATGGAAAAAAAAGTCATCTACAATTGTGATTTCCTTTCACTCAGTCTATTCAGATATTTTTGCAGTCAGGGGTCTAAACTCATTTAACAAAACTTCACTTTCCAAAGTTATTAATAATCTCAGTTGTCAAGTACAATGGTCTTTTCACAGTCCTCATGGTCCTCAGTTTTTTGTAGCAGTTGGCAATGTTGACCACTTTGGTCTCTAGGATAATCTCTCCTCTAAAGGATTTTTGTTCTGTTGCTCCCTCTAGGTTCTGCTCTTACCTTTATAACTGCATCTGGGCCATGCCCATTAAACATGTATATGGTATTCCAAATTTATTCTTGTCTCCTTTTTACTGATCATCAGTTATGCCTTTGCCCTAGTAGTTTAATAATGATGATAATCATATTTGTAGTTTTACAGAGGCTTTTTGATACCATGACTCACCCTTTCAGTTTTATTCTCTTTCTCTTTCTGCATAAGGTAACAAAAGTTGGTTAGTTGCATGGGGATATTTGGTTTGCATATCAGAAACTGCCTGGGAGAAATGCACTATTGGTAACAACTGAACCCTGCCCTCTTTCTTATTCTCCCAACAGCACCTATTCTCTATTACTAATCATTTTTTCAAAAGATTATACCTTCTGCCTGAAGAATTTTCTCCCTTACCTTAATTTCAAAATATTGCTTTTTTGTATTTATAAGCTGTATTCATAAAGTTTTCCTCAGCAGAATATAAGCTTCTTGAAGGGAAGAACTAGGTACTTCTTGCTATTGTTTTTTTTTTTTTTTCCTTAAAATCATCAGCACCCAGGACAGTGCTAGACCTACTGTAGGCTCTTAATAAATGCATGTTATATTTTAAAATGGTAACATCTTATATTAGCATAGCATGAATAGACAACATGATGTTGTAGTTAGAGGGCAGGCCCCACTAGCAAAATGTGGATTGAAGCCCAGATTCTGACAAATGCTGGCTGAGAACAACAAAAACAAAAAGAACAACAACAACAACAACAACAACAACAACAACAACAACAACAACAACAACTCTTCCTGACTATAATCCAACATTTTCCCACTATACCACCTATTGAATGTGTAGCCTTGGACATATTACTTCACCTTCCTGGGACTCAACTTCCTCCACTGTAAAATGAGGAGAGCATATGAGATGATCTCTCGGATCTATATCAGCTCTGTTGGTCCCCTGCCTGAGATTTATAAAGCTAGTTGGTCAGTAGTGGAGTTTTGATTTGAGCCTAGGACTCCTTCCCCAGTTCTGTTCTCTTCCAGCTGCCCAGGGTTGCCTCCTTTGGATTACTGATAAGTTCAGACATCAATAATGTATCTAACAGATCTGGAGACAAGGACAAAGAGCATGTGTTTGGGGCTGTTAGTTGCTTTTCACATTTCCCAATTTTATTCAACTGCAAATATCTATTCTGAGTGATTTCCATTCTTGGACTCTTCTCTGGAGTTTTTACAAACTAAGAAAATTAGGAGAAAAAGATATTCTCATTTCAAAGTCTGAGAGGTGCACTATGTCCCTGTAAGGTAATAGGAGTTGGTTAGTTGCATGATAAACACTCAGTTTGTGCATAAGAAGCTACCTGGGAGAAATATACTGTTGATAAAATAGAACCCTGCCATTTTTCTTATTCTTCCAACAACACCCATTCTCATTAACTTGTCATTGCTTCAAGAGATTATAACTGTAAAGAGCCTCCCTTACCCTAGCCTTTCCTCAGGTAATTGCTTGGAACTGGCTCCTTCCAAACTGCCATGAAAATGCCATGTTCTCTTTAGAAATCAGACAATCTGGAAAGAACAATAATGGCCCATAATTTTCTAGTGTTTGATGGTTTGTAAAGTAACTCTCTCAAAGAGAATAATTTAATATACCCAATTTACAGGTGAACAATCTGAGAACAAAGAAGGGGAATGACTTGTTTGATGTCACACAGCTAGTAGTAATAAATTGGCAAAGCATTTGATACACATTTTCTCATTTGACCTTTCCAATAACCTTATGAGATACATGCTATTATTATTTCCATTAAAAATATAGACTTAGATAATTGCCTAAGAACAAAGAGATTAGGCACTTTATCCAGAGTCACAATGCTAGTGTCTCTGGTGAAATTTGAATTTAGATCTTCTTGAAGGCAATTTCAGTCCTTTCTCTGCCAGGCCAGGTGACTTCTTAATCTAAAGACTACTTTCACCAAAAAAATGCCAGAAAGACCAATAAGGCAATAATTTTGCCCAGTTTCTCAATGACCTTCCTATCCCAGGAGAATAATTAAAGAATATTATGGAGAAGTCTCAAGGCAGGAAGGAGACATTGGTGAGGGGAAAAGAATGTGTGAGTTGATTTTTATGTTTATGGAGTCCCAAAAATTCATTAAGTGCTACTGAGTACATAATATAGAAATGGACCCTTCTCCATGAGCTGATGTGACTGGAATGAATGGGATACTGAAAGAGAGGAAACATAGGAAAAATCAGGAGCATTGACCTTTGTAGGATGGAATGAAGTATTCCTTCATCTTCTTACATCATCTTTAATCTGGAAACTCAGCTAAAGTTCAGCCTTTTCTATGAAATCCCACAATCATAGAATTTTGGAATAGAAGCAACCTTGGGAAAGACCTGATAAAGCTCTAGGCAAGAATGCTAACTCTGAAGTAGGATTTGCCAACTCATATAAGGAAAGAGGAGCATTTTGTTGCTATTTGTCATTTTTTTCAGTTGTTTTTCTCAGTACCTGACTCTTCATGACACTATTTAGGATTTTCTTTTTTTTTTTCTTTTTTTAGGTAGAATTGATATTTTTATTACATTAACTCAACTTACCCATGAATAATTGATATTTTTCCAATGTTTAGATCAGATTTTTATTTGTATGAGATGTAATTGTAATTTTTAAAAAATTAATTTTATAATTATAACTTTTTTTTGACAGTACATATGCATAGTTTTTTTTTTTTTTTTACAACATTATCCCTTGTACTCCCTTCTGTTCTGAATTTTTCCCCTGCTTCCCTCCATCCCCTCCCCTAGATGTCAGGCATTCCCATACATATTAAATATCTTATAGTTATATCCTAGGTACAATGTATATGTGAAGAACTGAATTTTGTTGTTGTTGTTGCAAAGGAAGAATTGTATTCGGAAGGTAAAAATAATCTGGGGAGAAAAACGAAAAATAATAACAGTTTACACTCATTTCCCAGTGTTCCTTTTCTGGGTATAGCTGATTCTGCCCATCATTGATCAATTGGAATTGGATTAGCTCTTCCCTATGTTAAAGATATCCACTTCCATCAGAATACATCCTCATACAGTATCATTGTTGAAGTGTATAATGATCTCCTGGTTCTGCTCATTTCACTCAGCATCAGATGATGTAAGTCTCTCCAAGCCTCTCTGTATTCATCCTGCTGGTCATTTCTTACAGAACAATAATATTTCATAACATTCACATACCATAATTTACCCAACCATTCTCCAATTGATGGGCATCCGTTCATTTTCCTGTTTCTAGCCACTACAAAAAGGGCTGCCACAAACATTTGGCACATACAGGTCCTTTTCCCTTCTTTAGTATTTCCTTGGGATATAAGCCCAATAGTCACACTGCTGGATCAAAGGGTATGCACAGTTTGATAACTTTTTGGGAATAATTCCAGATTGCTCTCCAGAATGGTTAGATTCTTTCATAACTCCACCAACAATGCATCAGTGTCCCAGTTTTTCCACATCCCCTCCATCATTCATCATTATTTGTTCCTGTCATCTTAGCCAATCTGACAGGTGTGTAGTGGTCTCTCAGAGTTGTCTTAATTTGCATTTCTCTGATCAATAGTGATTTGGAACACTCTTTCATATGAGTGGAAATAGTTTTAATTTCATCATCTGAAAATTGTCTGTTCATATCCTTTGACCATTTATCAATTGGAGAATGGCCTGATTTCTTATAAATTAAAGTCAATACTCTGTATATTTTGGAGATGAGGCCTTTATCAGAACCTTTAACTGTAAAAATGTTTTCCCAATTTGTTACTTCCCTTCTAACCTTGTTTGCATTAGTTTTATTTAAGCAAAAGCTTTTTAATTTGATGTAATCAAAATTTTCTATTTTGTGATCAATAATGATCTCTAGTTCTCCTTTGGACACAAATTCCTTCCTCCTCCACAAGTCTGAGAGGTAAACTATCCTATGTTCCTCTAATTTATTTATGATCTCGTTCTTTATGCCTAAATCTTGGACCCATTTTGATCTTATCTTAGTATGTGGAGTTAAATGTGGGTCCATGCCTAGTTTCTGTCATACTAATTTCCAGTTTTCGCAGCAGTTTTTGTCAAATAATGAATTCTTTCCCAAAAGTTGGGATCTTTGGGTTTGTCAAACATAAGATTGCTATTTTTATTCAATATCTTGCCCTATGAACCTAACCTATTCCACTGATTGTAATTGTAATTGTGTTCATATGGTTCCTAGATTTATCTTGGGAGGTAGACACCCAAATTTTTTATTTTGTCTACAGGTATTTTAAATGAAACTTCTCTTTTGTTCTCTTGCTGCTGGGCTTAGTCTCTAATATATAGAAATGCTAATGATTTGTGTGGATTTATTTTATATCCTGCAATTTTACTAAAGCTATTAATTGCATCTAGTAGGTTTTTGGAAGATTCTCTAGAATTCTCTATATCATATCTGTATAGAGTGACAGTTTTTTTAATCTCCTCATTGCCTATTCTAATTCTTTTGATTTCTTTTTCTTCTCTTATTGCTAAAGCCAACATTTATGATACAATATAATAGTAGTGATAATGTGCATCCTTGTTTCACTTCTGATCTTATTGGGAATGTGCGTCCAGTTTCTTTCCATTACAAATAATGCTTGCTGATGATTTTAGATAGATGCTGTTTATCATTTTAAGAAGAACTCCCTTTATTCCTATGTTCCCTAGTGTTTTTTGATAGGAATGGATGTTGTATTTTGTCAAAAGCTTTTTATGCATCTTTTGAGATTATTAAAGGATTTCTGCTAATTTTGTTATTTATATGGTCAATTATAATAGTTTTCCTGATACTGAACCATTCCTGCATTCCTGGTGTAAATCCTACTTGGTCATAGTGTATTATCCTGTTTATAAGTTGTTATAATCTCTTTGCTAATATTTTATTTAAAATTTTGCATCAATATTCATTAGGGAGATTGGTCTGTTTCTTTTTTTGTCTTTCAAATGTTTGGTAGAATTTACTTGTAAATCCATCTGGCCCTGGATACTTTTTTCTTAGGGTATTCATTAATAGCTTGTTCAATTTCTTTTTCTAAAATGGGGCTATTTAAGTAATTTATTTCCTCTTGTGTTAATCTAAGCAATTTATACTTTTGTAAATATTCATCCATTTCAAGTAGATTGTCAGATTTTCTGGCATACAGTTGGGCAAAATAACTCCTAATTGATGCTTTAATGTCTTTTTCGTTAATGGTAATTTACCCTTTTTATTTTTGATGATGGTAATTTAGTTTTTTTAATTTCTTTTTTTTAGTCAAATTAACTAAAGGTTTATCTATTTTGCTGATTTTTAATAAAACCAACTCTTAGTTTTATTAATTAGTTCAATAGTTTTTTGGTTTTTTTAATTTTAATTTTATTAATCTGTCTTTTCAGAATTTCTAATTTGGCATTTCATTGGGGGTTGGGGTTTTCTTGGAAGAAATACCATTTTGCTATTTCTTTCTCCAGCTCATTGAGAAAATTGAGGAAAACAGAGTTAAGAGACTTGCCTAGAATCGCTCAGCTAATAAATGTGACTGAAACTGGATTTGCACTTAAAAAGATAGTCTTCCTTATTCCAAGCCCAGAGCTCTATTTACTCTTCCAGCTAGCTTCCCCAAAGATGGAGCAATAGTTGCAGGGCTGGGTCTCACTCTAATCCATAGAGTTCACAAGAACAGCACTTCTGCTTGAAATTATTGAAGACTTAGTACTCCTACATAGGACATTACTCACTCAATAAATTGTAGGGAGGGAAGAAATATGGGAGAAAATGAAGCAACATTGTGGCAGCCAACGAGAGACAACCTTCATGAGAGAACCCAGGGAAAAACTTGTCATACAGTGACAGGTGGTGACAACTGAAGATGTTTAGCATGGAAAGAAGATTGGAGTGGGGATTGAGGATGGAAAGAGATTTCTGGATTCAAGTATTTGAAGAGCTGTCATGTAGAAGAGGGATCAGGTTAAGTACTAAGGCCAATAGGTTGAATCCTCAGGCAGATTTCAATTCATCAAAGTCAAGATGCAAGATTTGGAATGCTTAGTTTGAAAACAGGGGACTGAGGTTGGAATCTCAGTTAAGTTATATATCATCTGTATAATTTGGGGCAAACTACTTTCCATGTCTAATTTTCTCTCATAAAATGAGAGATAGCACCAAATAACCTCTAAATGTCCCTTTCAACTCTCAGTCTATGATCTTATCTAGATGAGATTGATAATGATTAGAGTTGTCCTATCACTTTCTTGTGGGGTTTCTTGTTAGATAGGGACCTTCTGGTCTTGGAAATATTTAAGTAGAGGCTGAATGGTCATCTGTTAAGGATTCCAGACAAGACATTCTTGAGCTAGAGGAGCAACTAGACTAAATGGACTTTTAAGGTCTAAACTAGCTCTAAGATTCTGGAATTGAATCATTCTCTGGAAGCATATAAATTTCAGCATTTAGGCACACTAGAGAGAAATGTCTACCTTTCCCTTGACCATTATCCTTCTATCAAAGATATTCACTTTCCCTTCTGGGTGCTGACACCAGGAAATTCTTGGTTTTTGGTTTAGGTGAGTTTTGCCTTAAAAGCTGGAGTTAGTTGCAGCCTATCTACTCTATTAATAGCAGATGATAATGATGATAATGATGATGATGATAATGATAAAAGTTTCAAGTTTTCAATGGAATTGGCCCATTTTCTTAAATGAATCTGCAAACAGGATGATCTTTAAGACCTTTCAACTTGGAAAGGAAATTAACTTGTGTGAAATATCACAGCTTAGAATTTAAACAAAAGGAAGATGTGTTCTGCCTTGGATAAGTAGAGTATTTAGAATTTTAATCCAGGATGACATATATGCCTTACAAATAATAAATAAAGGTTGAGTGTCAGGGAATGGGATTCATAAGGTGAAGATTAATATCATAGTTATTCTTGAATACTAAAATGATGAAGGGAAGAAAGCATTCTTCCTTTTGGTTCTATGTTTTCATGTAATTAATCAATTGAGAAAGCCAATGTGGAGTGATTCCCATGTTTGACTCATTATACAAATTCCCTTGACATTGTATAGGTCAATGCAATCAATCTGTCCATGTTTTCTGGGAATTCCAGGAATCACTGAGCCATAAAAGCTCAGAACTAGAAAAGAGCTTATAGATTATAAGTTTGCCAGGACCTAATTTGAATAAAACTGAGCATTTACATAGCATTCCAAATGCTTTATAAAGCATATCATGTCATTTAAAACACTCCCCATTCCTCCCCAAAAAGGCAACGAAGTAAGTAGAGAGCTTGATCTAAAGTCAAGAAGATCTGAGTTCAAAACCATACTTATCACTTCACCACTACGTGCCTTAGTTTCCTCAATTGTAGAATGGATGGCACAGTGGACAGAGAGCTGGGCCTGGAGTCTGGAGTCAGAAAGATCCCTTTTCTCAATTCAAATACTTTCTAGTTTGTGATCCTGGGCAAGCTACTTAACCCTGTTTGTCTCAGTTTTCTCATCTATAAAATTATCTGGAGAAGGAAATGGCAAACCACTGCATTATCTTTACCAAAAAAACCCCTCAAAAGAGGTTATGAAGAGTCAAACATGACTGAATAACAATAATAGCACCCGCCTCACAGAGTTTAATAAAAGCATGTTCCTTTTTCCCTTCCCCACCATTGCTATGAGGTATCTGCAGCTCAATCCCTGTTTGACAAAGGAGGAATCTGAAACTCAGAGATTTAAAGTGATTTCTCCAAAGTCCCACTGCTAGGAAGTAACACATCTAGGGTTTGAGCCCATTTCTTCAAATATGGAATGACTATTGAATGAATTTTCATTACCCTGACTTTTCCCCACTGAATTACTAGTTATGTTAAGGTCCGATGCTACTAGAGTCCACAGGAGTTTTACTGAAAATGAATGGAATCAAGTTTCTACTTGGTCTCCTCTGGTGACCTCCTTGTATTCAAATGAAATTGTGAATCATTCATTCACTCCCTTGTTTATGCTAACTGCATTTATTCATTGATTTGACAAATTTGTTGGCAATAGGGGTTGTGAGGACTAGGCATCCAGTCAAGATTGTAGGACCAAAGATTTAGATCTGGAGAGCATCCACCTCCATCTTCATTTTGGGCCTCAAAAGCATTTGTGGGATCAAGATATGGTGAGATCAGATGGAAAAAAAACACAGAACGGGAAATAAAGAAATGTCAGGAATAGGTCATGCTGTAGCCATTTGCCTATAGGACAATATTATAGGAAGTCATTAAAATAAGTTAATGAAATATTGGAATTGTACTATATGAATCAGAGATTTCTGGAATAAATAAATAACAGCTTCGTTCAATCCAACTCTAGTCAGACTACAGTATGATGGTAAATTCTAGGATACACATTTTCAGAAAGACATTGGAGAATGTCTAGAAGAATGCAACTGGAGTCCAGATAAGTTAATATTATATGAAGAAAAGCTAGGCATATTTAATGTGAAGAAAACAAGACAAGGAGTGGTGGTGAATGGTCACCATCTTTATTTCACTTCTATAGAAAGCCAACTTTTTATAATTTTTCTTTACGCCCGGCCATTCCTGTCTGTTCAGTAATAAACATTCCAGGTCCAAGCCATAACAGCTTACTCAGTTCTGTCCTTAAATTACTTTAACCAACCAAGCCATGATGACTGATGTCCAGCCCTCTAACTCTTTGTGCTTCCTGGAAGCTACTTCTGGAGGGAGGGTCTGAGAATCATTTAGTACTATCCCACAGGAGTATTATAGCTACCATTCTTGGTTCTTAGTCACTGATTACATATGGAAGGCATTTTTTTACAAAGCTCTTGTGGCAGCCCTTATGAGATTAATTTTCCCATTGTGAGTGCTCTTCTTCCCTCTAATTATATACCTCAACAAGGCCTTTATTATCAAAAACAATCCTGGATTTGTCTATGAACACAGGAGTTGACATTGGCAGATGCTTTTCTTGAATACTAGGACCCTTGGCAGTTCTTCATACCAAGACACAGGTGATAAAGATAAATCCTTTTGAAGAATGAGGTGTGAGAGTGGGGAATGATGTCAGGAGAAAGCTGGTGCTCAGGTCATACCAGGGCACAGACAGCAGCTGGCCAAGAATCGAGCTTTAGGAAGATATTAAAATCAGGACAGACAGTGGGTCTAGGTTGATTGATATAACCAGAGTCAAAAAACATGCTAATATCAAATGTCAAGCAGATAGGTGAGAACTATGATGAAAGAGATCGCAGAGAATAGCAAAAGCCAATGCAAAATTTCCAACCACAAAAATCAGTAAACAAGCATTGCTTTAACATCTACTATGTGTCAAACACTTTAAGAAATTCACAGAACTGAGAAAAAAAGACAGGAAATTTAAAATAATAGTGTCTCTTTGAGGGTAAGGACTGTTATAGCAATAATTAAAGCTTATATAATGCTTACTATGTCATGGACATTGTCCTTATAAGCACCCCAAAATTAACTCATTTTGGTCTTCACAATAACCCTGGTAAGTGGGTACTATTATCTTTCCCATTTTATAGATGAGGAAACTGAGGCAAACAGAGGTTAAGTGACTTCAAATAGCTAGTAAGGGTTTCAAATTCAGATTTGGATTCAGGCCTTCCTGGCTATCGACCTATTGGAACACCTAACTGCCTTTATTTTGCTGCCCTCTTTTAGAATTATGGTGGGAAGAACATGGACCTTGGAGTCCAAGACTAAGTTTAAATTGTGGTTTTGCTACTTATTATTTATGTAATGTTGGATCAGCCTTTCCACTTCTCTGCTGGATTTCAGTGTCCATATCTGTAAAACAGAGAATTAAATTAAATCCTCCTGAGATCTCTTCTACCTCTGTTATCCTGTGCTTTATAACTATTTTTTAGTGTTTTTTATGCTACCTCTCCCTAAGGATGTAGTCAATGCTTTCAAGTGGATTATTGAACAAATGGATGAATAAATCCATTTGTTATAAATTAGTTCTCAAACATGGCTATCATGGATTGGGTTTGCAGGTAGGGTTTCAGTGGGCTATTAGTTCAGTATGAGTTGATAGAGTAACATGTATACCCCAAAGGATGCAATCTAAGATTGAAAAATCAGAATAATAGAGTTTTGAGCTAGAAGGAACCATAGAGGAAATATAGTGCCATCCTTTCACTTTGCAAATTTAGGGACTGAGTACCAAAGAAAATGGATATACAGATGTCATGGAAGGTCAGCAAGTCAATGAGCATTGGTTAAAGTGTTGCCATGTGTTAGAGATGCAAAGAAAGGCAATACCAATCCTTGTCTTCAAGGAGCATATGTTCTAGTGGAATGTCCTAAGTCTCTAATAATTCTGGCATAAGCAGTCACTATCAAGACCTGGGTACAGACTACCAGAATAAAAGTTGTCCCCTTCATTGTACTTGTGTCCCCAGCACATAGCACAGTGTATGGCACATACTTTTTATTGTAGCTCAGTCCTTTCAGTCATGTTCACTTTTCCATGACCCCATTTGAAGTTTTCTTGGCAAAGACACTGGAGTTTGAGAAATATTCAAATTAGATTTAATAAATATTTTAATTAGATTGGTTAACTGAAAGATTGTTAGCCCAGGACTCAGGACTTCATGCCAGTGTTCTTTCCAGCGAATCATTCTGAGATGTATAATTTTCAGAACGGGAAAGAAGATAAATTCTCTGTGCTATGACTTAGTCAAACTGGATTGGGAAGATCATGTTCAATGCCGAACATCACCTTTTAAGAAAGTTTTCTTTTTGTGCAATTGTTTATGGGCATAATCATATTCTTATGTATTGGGTGGGCTGTTGAAGTCCACAAAAGCCTGCTTTTTCTGGCTTTTCTCTCTCCAGTAGGCTATTTATTCCTTACCCATTTTCTTTCCAGATGCCTAATCTTCTCTTGTTCCTTCTCTATCAGTTTTTGTACCTGGATTTTCAATGTCTGCAAAATTCTAGGCTAGAAGCTTTTAATTTCCTAACTAATTGATACTTTCCTGCATGTGGTAGTATTCACAGCTTTGCCAGCATGATTAAAGTCTATCAGAGTTTCCTCTTCAGAAGTCTGTTTGTATTGTAGTTAAAACTCTGAGTTGCTTCCATGGGACAATGAGAAATAGGAGCTATATATATATATATATATTCATATACATATATATATATATAATTCAGTTATTAATTTTCAATTTAACATTAAAATAATAATATTAACAATGAAATTGGTCCAGGAATTAATAAGTTCTTTGACACTTGAAATGCTAGCAATAATATCAATAGATAGATATTGTGTTAGGCAGTATTAGTAATAGTAATACTTATTAGCAATAAGTAGTATCTGTAACAGGTAGTAATAGCATTAATATTAATAGCTACATTAATATTATTCTATATAATATTATTAATAGCTATTAATAATATAATTAATAATAATATCTGTTGTTTATATAGTGCTTTAAGGTCTGCAAAGCACTTTATAAATATTATCTCATTTGACTCCTACATCAGCCCTGGAAGTTAGGCGCTATGATTATTTCTATTTTATAGATGAAAAAACTGAGGCAAAGAGTCACACAAGCAGAAATTATTTCAGATCCTCATTATTCCAGATTTAGTGCTTTATCCATGGAGACATCCCTGCTGCTTTGAACTCTTTAAGAAGTAGATAGATAAGCATTTAAATTAGAAAAAAATGCACAGGGATTAGAATAGATTAGTTTTAAACTTTCTTCCATCTCTGAGAGTCTTTGATTCTATTGAGTTCATGAAAATTGAGAAATGCCAAGAATAGAGAAGGTGGAGATGGAGAGACAGCTCCTAATATCTTTTCTACATCTATGCATTAATTTGCATTTTATACTGCTTATCCCAGACCAGCATATAGGTCATAGATTTAGACCAACTTCCCTTCTCAGCATAATGGTTTTATTTTTTTAATCTGTACAATAAAATCCACAGAATTGCAATGGAAACCAATTATAATGAAATATAATATGTATATATACATGTGCATATATACATATATATGTATATTTAAACCCAATATCTATTTTAAGCCAAAGCTCATGGATCCAGATTAAGAATTCCAATTCTGGTCTGATACCTTTCTTACTAAGAAAATTGGAACTTGGCCAAGGTCATGCCAATAGTAAATAGCTGAGATGGGAATTGAATTCAGAACTGGTAATTCCAAATCAGTACTCTTTTGATTTACACTGAATATTACCTTATAAAACAACTCCCTTTAAAATTTTCAGTAGCATAATGGAATAGTAGTATGAAAGCCTGTCTTAGTGTCTGGAAGACCCAAGTTCAAGCCTCTTCTCTGTTATATCCTGATGGTCTGCTTTGGTGTATGGAATTCCCCCTCTATCTATTTCCTTATCAGAAGTTCTTTCCACAGTTCTGGAACAATAAAACAGTAAAAATATGACCATATCCAGAAAAATCCCTTATCAACTTCCCAACACAGTGATAGTGACAACTTTTTACTGAGCTCAGGACCAAGTGTAACTCTCAGTGTGATGTCAGTGATGGTGACATGATGTACAAAAGAGAAAGTCAAGCACAGTCTTGTGCACACCTGTGAATAGCATGGAGCACTTGACTCTGCTTATGTTAGATACTTCTATTTAGAACGGACAGAAACAGGCCTGATATTTTGGAGGGAGTGTTCAGGAATAAGCCAGACCAGAGTTACATTCCATTAAATATACAAATTTGATAACTCCATCAGAACTGTACTTCCAGTTTTCTTACAATGGACATGTGTGAATTTGAGACTTCTGAGAGATGCTCCACAAATTATCCATCCCAAGAAAATTGGCAATAAATGAATGGTGAAACTCACTGGCTGTACCCTGTAAGACCACAAGTGGCCAATCAGACGGAAGAAAACTTGGTAGAATGAGCCAGTTTGGAGAAAAAATGAAAATATTGAATATAAGGCAGTCACTTTTGGCATTTATATTAAAAGATATATAAATAAGTACATATTAAAAACATTTCTAAAAGGAACTTTGACTAAATCAGCTTGAGAAGAAATGAAGTCATGTAGGTCAGAGGATTGGGGGAGTCACAGACTGTTTTGAGGATTTTACAGAAGACTAATTCTGAGATATAGGTATTGAAAGGACCTTTGGGTGAAATTTTGAGGTAAGGTCACTGAAATCAACCAGAAGTCTCAAGCCAGGAGCCTGTTTGAACTAAGACAACTGACTAGAAACAGATAGGTTCTGATAATTGGAGAAAAAGCATTACTTTGATAGGAATGGGATGGTTGGAAAAATATTGAGAAACTAAGAGCTTCATTTAAAACTAGAGACTGTCACTGCTGAAGTTCACCAGGGAAGTACTAAATCCTGTTACTGTGGTAAGAGTTGTTTGGATTTGATGTTCTCTAATACTGATTTATATACTGAAAGAAGAGAAAACTTTCAAATGTACCTATGTTGCCCTTCAACGTTTTGTATAATTTAAGAGAAAGAAAGGGAAGAAAGAAAAGATAGACTTTGTAGCTGTTTGGAGCTGTGATGACATATGTTGCAAAAAGAGTGTTACTATTACTGTTACTATCTCAGTACCCAACTAAGAGTAACTTTGTGTTAAAAGACCATGCCCTTCTTTTAGTAGCCCAAGAGTAGGAAAGAGAAAGCTTCTTCCAGAAGGATAATATGAGAATCAGAAGAGAAATAAATAATAGAGAGGCAGCTCTACTCAGAAAGCAAATCAGAAAGTGTAGACTATTCCCTAAAGAGATCAAAGACATAAAATTCAGCTTATTTAATAGTCTTGAATTGTCCTAAACTGATGGGATTGTCTATTCATGAATTTTTCTACTATATTTTTCTCTGTGTCCACTTTCTACCATTTCCTTCCATATATTCTATTGAGTAATTGTTATCATTCTCTCTGCTTTTGCCTTCTATTGAGAAGAATATTTGATTATTATTGCATCTGATTTATTGTTTATTAAATCTTTCCTGTTAAAAATCAACAGTCTCATAATCTCATTGTGACTAATTTTGTGTAAATAGGAAAAGAATGTGAGTGCCATATTAATGGTACTACAGGTTACATACTATAGGATGTAGATATGAAATTGACCTTAGAGATCAAAGTTCTGTGACTCCAGGGATGTGAGAAAACTGGGACAGTCATACATTGTTGGTGGAATTGTGAACACATCCAACCATTCTGGAGAGAGATTTGGAACTATGCTCAAAAAGTTATTAAACTGCATACCCTTTGATCCAGCAGTGTTACTACTGGGTTTATATCCCAAAGAGATCTTAAAGAAGGGAAATAGACCTGTATGTGCCAAAATATTCATGGTAGCTCTCTTTGTAGTGACCAGAAACTGGGAACTGAATGGATGTCCCTCAATTGGAGAATGACTGAATCAATTGTGGTATATGAATGTTATGGAATATTATTGTTCTGTAAGAAATGACCAGCAGGATGATTTCAGAAAGGCCTGGAGAGACTTATATGAACTGATGTTGAGTGAAATGAACAGGACCAGGAGATCATTATATACTTCAACAACAATACTGTATGATGATTAATTCTGATGGACGTGACCATCATCAACAATGAGATGAAACAAATCAGCTCAAATAGAGCAGTAATGAATTGAACCAGCTACACCCAGGGAAAGAACTCTGGGAAATGAGTGTGAGCCACTACATAGAATTCCTAATCCTTTTATTTTTGTCTGCCTGCATTTTTGCTTTCCTTCACAAGCTAATTGCATACTATTTTAAAGTCCGATTCTTTTTGTACAGCAAAATAACTATTTGGACATATATACATATATTGTATTTAACTTATATTTTAACATATTTAACATGTATTGGTCAATTTGCCATCTGGAGGAAGGAATAAGAGGAAGGAGGGGAAAAATTGGAACAAAAGATTTTGCAATTTTCAATGCTGAAAATTTACCCATGCATATATCTTGTAAAAAAAACTATATGGAAAAAAAAAACAACTTCTGTGACTCCAAATTCAGCCCCCTTTCACAATATGCTTTTGACAATATGCTATCCCTCTGTTTTCTAAATGTGTCAAGTGGCAATGGGTCTAAAAGAAAGCATGAAAGAGAAATATAGCTCTAGACTTTTTGATACTTAGCAGATAAATTAGGGGATCAAACTACCAGCATCCAAAACCTCAAAATCATTTTAGCATGTTACATACTTGAGAATCAACTCTTAACAAATTAATATGTGACCAGCAGCAGTTTGTTTGAAAATTACTGGGGGTATGTTGGGAAAAAAGAGATCATGGGATGAGGATAACATGATTTAGCATCTGTAAAAGTGAATGTGATCTTAGGGTGCATTCAGAAAAAAAGTAGATTTTCAAACAAGGGATCTACACAGTGTGAGGCTATGCTGGAGGAAGCAAAATAAGTCTTTTTTTTTTTTTTTTCTTTTTTTTTTTTTTTTGCTAAGGCCATTGGGGTTAAGTGACTTACTCAGGGTCACACAGCCAGAAAGTACTAAGTGTCTGAGGCTGGATTTGAACTCAGATCCTCCTGACTTCAGCACTGGTAACCTATCTACTATACCAACTAGCTATCCAACTACACCAACTAGTAAGTCATTTGTTAGCCAGAAAACATTTATTAAGCACCTACTATGTGTTAGTCACTGTATTAAATGCTAAGGATGTAAATCTCTTTTTACAGAAAACTCACATGCAGATAATATATATAATTATGTACATATAAGATACATATGCACGTATGCACATAAAAGTATATTTTAAGTAAGTATAAGACATATTCCCTATCTTTAAGGGACTTGTAGTTTAATTCACTCATTGGTTCACTACATATTTATTGGCCACACTAGCATGATAGACATGCAATCAGTTACTGGGACCTTACTTGAAGCCTTTCCATTTGGGAAGTATTTGCTAGCATGTGCTCTCTTGGGGTATAGTGTTCAGGAACTGTGGGTCTCTTCCATGATACACCAAGACAGCAGAGACCTGCAGTAAAGGACTTTTCTAAATATTTGGGCAAAAATATTGTCCATATCAATATAAACTCACTCCTGAGTCTGTTCAGCTGCTTTTTTTGCTTTGTATATACTAAAAACAGACTCTCATTTGTTCTGCTTTTCTTCCTGGCAACTCTCTAAAGCTAGAAGTTGGTGTAAGGAGGGGGGAAGGAATAAGCATTTATATAGCACTTACTGTGTGCCAGACATTATACTAAATACTTTTGAGAAAACAAACAATAAATATTATGATTTCATTTGATCTTCACAAATGGTGGGAATATGTGTGAGTAAAAAAAATATGGATATTCATATGCATGTACTATATGTATGTGTATATGTATACATGTATGTTTATGTTAAATATATAATATCATATATGAATAATTAGACAATATCATCCCAATTTTATCATTGAGGAAACTGATATTACATGACTTGCCCAAGTTCACACTTCTAGTAAGTATCTGAAGCTGGATTTGGACTCAGGTCTTCCTCACTATTCACTGAGCCATCTAGTTACCTCCATCACAGGAAGGAGTTTCCTTATATGGGAATTTCTCTCATAGATCTAGACAAAACATTAAGAGTTCTAGGCCAGGGATTCGTAATCTTTCTCATACTATAGAGCCCCTTAATAATCAGGTGCCCCCATGAATCCCTTCTCAGAATAATGTTTTTTAAGTAATTGAAGGAATTATTAAATTTTAGTTAGAAATCACTGAAGGTAAAGATATAACTTTCCCCCCATCTTTTTTCACAGGTTCCCCTGACATCTAGATCATAGCAGAACTCTTATTCCAAGCAGTAGAAGAAAATGGCTAGAAATCTTATAAAGGAAGAGGTCAGGCATTCCTAAGGGGAAAAAATCAGACATCTGTCCAGACCCTATGGAGGAACTTGGATTTTCCATCCTATTCCACAGGAGGTGGTTTATGGAGCTTGCATAGCTATCCCGGGATCATGGGAATTAGTCCTTCTGGTTTAGGAGACATTATCCTACCATGATAAAGGGGATGAATGAGAAGTGTTGTTATTTTCATTCATTCTTTATTTTCTTTGAGAATAAATTATATTTTATAAATATATATATATATATATATACACAAACACATACACACATACACACACATACACATACACACACACATATATGTATATTTATTTATTTATGACATCAAAAGGGTGCTATATCGACTTGCTAGTGAATTGGATTTAAGTGAGGGAGAGAAAGACTCATACTATAAGTCATTAAACGCTTGGGAGAATAGCATACACATAAGTGGTGGGAGTATGCATAGAAAGAGGGGAGAGGTGGTACAAAGAATCATTAACCTTGGAACTGTAGGGGGCCTCAGGAGATTGGCTAGTCCAGCCTTTTGCTTTGGGGTATTTCAAGGAGACAATGTAGTAGAGTAGAAAAATGATATATTTGGAGTCAGAGGACTTGGGGCACAAATTGTCGGACCCTTTGCGTGATATGGAACAGATCACTCATCCTTAGTTTTCTTAACTGTAAAAGGAAAGGTTTGACATAGATGATTCTCTTCTCTAAATCAGGGATCCTCTTCTACTAGTCTCCTGAGCCAGCAGGGACTTAGAAAGGTTAAGTGATTTAAGGGATTTGCTAAAGGTTGCACATCTAGAAAGTAATGGACTGGGAATTATAAACTGTGTCTCCTGACACATTAGGTGATTCTGTTTCCACTTCCATTACTTTTCTCCATCGGGTCAGTAATCCATATGGTTACAGTACATGTGTAAGTTTCTGAGGAGAATATGTGAAGATGGACCTTAGTTTAGCAGAAAGACTTACCCATCACCCAACCGTCCTTTATTCTTCTGAAGGGCTGTGTGAGATTGTGCAGAGTTGAGACCACCCGAGGTGGGAGGATCCAGCTGCAGAGGGGAGGGTAGCAGGAGAATGGGCAGAAGTAGGGCATGGCAAAAGAAAGTATTTTCCTCTGGAAGGGCCTGTTATGTGATGAAATGTTGCAACAGCAGCAGCGAGGCGGGAAGCCAAATTCCAGTCTTTTCTAGGCTTTTCAGGTAGTTGATTTGTGAATGTGGTAGGGGGGAGGGATGCTTTTTAACTGAACCATCACTAACTTCATCTTTTCTATCATTTACTTGAAACGGTGCCCTTTCCTCCCCTTGAACCTCCCTCAAGCAACCGAGATAACATGCGAACATTATTTCTATCACATTCTTCCTTCTGATGTGTTACTATTTAGGGTTTGTGAGATTCCTCGTCAATTAAATTATCCCAAAACTTTGCCTTCTACCCCTAACTTTAAATCTCTGGTTCCCTAAAAGGCCGAGCCAAGCCAGAGAGAGTCGTGTTGTGTACGTTAGTGCAAAGTCACTTACAAATGGAAACCTGGCGGCTTAGCTGTGGAATGCCTCCTCTTCTGAAAGCCAGATTTGTTTCTGGCAGTTTGGGTTGGATTTTGGTTTACACACACTTCTCTCCTCCCTTCCCTGACCTGCCAGCCGCCTGACCCCATCTCAAGTACTCTTGTCTCCCCTTGTCGAGCAGGGCAGTTAAACCGGAGACCTTGCAGAGCACCAATAAAGCGGCTTGGCTTCCCCGTGAGACCCGGATAGTCCTGGTTAGGCCCGAAGGATTAGGAGAATACATAGAATTTCCAAATTTAGCATTCAGGAATTGCTTGGTATAAACACTGGTCCTCTTGCCGACGAGATGCGGGGGAGATAATGCCAAAAAAATTCCCCTTTGTGACTAAATTCTTGTGATTTGGCAGCCAACCCTCCCATCAGCTCTTGGTGCAAATGAACAAATGCTTCCTGGTTGTCCATCCCCGTGGGTGGTCGTGTTTAAAATGAAATATACAGGCTGACAAATGCTTTTACAAAGGCCAGATTATAAACTGTAAACCTACTGTCAGCTGGGCAGAAGAGAAATCTAAATGCCTCTTATACCATTTAGAGTTTTAGTTTGGCTGCGGTACCGAAGCATTCAATCTTGAGTGCTAGAAAGCTAGAGTTTATAAATTGTTGTTTGAGCTGGTATAAGCTCTGGATAAGGGAATCTATCAGCTAGGAAATGAATGACCTTCCCAATATTTAAGGAGATCTGGGTATTGTTACAAAGACAAAATGCCTCAGTTGGAGGAGGTGGACTGGAAAGTGGGGGCCAGAGGAAGCAGTTATGTATTTTTTCTCATCCCTTTGACTCAGGCCATGGCAAAGGACACTTTTTTTATGTTTTTGAGGGGGAGTGGGGAAAGAGACCCAAACACACGCAGTAATAAAATACTCACTGTTTGGATTGGACCTTGAGATTGTGATGGGTTCTCAAATGGGATGTTGTGTATATTTGTGGGAATCCTGTCTGAGTTATGGCTTGGGGCTGACCACAAGCCTCCCAAAATAGCCTGCCTCTGGTAGTCATGAAGGGGAAATGCTGAAATTGTTACAGGATTCTATAAAAACAGATCAACAAAAAAATTGGGGGGGTGAGATGAAGGTGGGGGAGAGGAGAGAAGGTGAGGGTTGAAGGGAATAAGGGCTGATTCAGCCAACTCAGCAAAAAAAAAAAAATAGGTGTTTTCAGTTGAGCTCCTGAAGCTAAATCTCCCTCCCCCCCTCACCTGTCAGACTAGCCAAGAAAGAAGAGACATCTGTGTGATTCACATAGGGTTGGGGCTTTTTTTTTTTTTTTTTTTTTTTTTTTTTTTGCAGGCAAGTTGAGCATTACAGGCTGGGGATTACCGTTTGTTTGCACATGGGTGGGTTAGAGAATCTTGAGCTCAATAACTCAAGAAAAGTTACTGCCAGGTCTTGGGATACTGGATGTCGGGAACTGGCTTTTACATCAACCTTCTGGAGGGTAATAAAATTCCCAGCGATGAACTTGGGCCCAAAGTAACTCTGGAGAAGGTTAGGATGGTCTCTCGAGAAGGGACCTGGGAGATCCAGCCCCCTTGTTTTGCACATAAGGCAACCAAGACCTAAAGGCAAAGTAAAAATTCCAACTTCATAGAGCTACCATTGGTAGTCAGGATTTAAGATGTGGTTTGTTCCTTCGGTACACTGCTACCATACAGAGGTAGTAATGGAAAGTATACTGGTCCTGGGATTAGAGGATGTGAGTTCAAATGTAGATTTTAATTTCTCTGGGCCTCTATAAAATGAAGAGTTTGGAAGGGATGGCTTCTAAATTCCATTCTAGTTCTGAATATGTCATGATTTTCAGGTTCTTTCCACTGGATCAAGTCATGTCATGAAGTATTTGTTAAGTGCCTACTATGTGACAAGCACTGTGCTAATTGCTGGAGATACAAAGAAGGGCATAAATAATGTCTCTCCTTGAGGCACTCACAGACAAACAGGCCCAGCATAAAAATCCTCTCTTAGATGGCACTGTGCTCTATATTATTCTAATTATAGGTAAATTATAGGTTTAAAAAATACCTATAAGTCAGGAAAGTCAGAAAGATGAAATGAGGAGAGAGAGCATTCTAGGCATGGGAAGGCAGTCAGAGAAAATGAGTCCAGAGAAATGACACAATCTATTTTAAGGTCCCTTCTCACTTGTGTGAGACACAATGAAGAAGAGACAGAGACAGAGAGACACATACACACACACACACACACACACACACACACACACACACACACACAGGGACAGTTAGAGAGAGACAGAAAGACAGAAACAAAGAGAGATACCAAGAGAGAGAAACAAAGACAAAAAGAGCCATAAACATAGAGACTGAGGGAAACAGAGAGAAGAGATAGAGAAGGAGAGACAGAAATAGAAGAAAACAAGAGATAGAGAAGACAGAAACAGGAAGAGGGAGGGAGGGAGAGAAAAGGAAGAAGAGGGAAGTGACCTAGAGAAGAGAAGATACAATAACTTCTTTTACAAAGGAGGAAATAAACTATGATTCAACAAAAGAGATGAGAAAGGAAGAGCCAACAGGTAGACTCAAGAGAGACAGTTGCCATAGAAGGCAAGGAAGGGAAGGTGGTCAGCTATGTTTGAAGTTGCAGAGTGGTCATGGGGTGTAAAGACTGACTGACAAAGAGGTGTTACATTTTTCAGGTAAGAAATCACTGCAAAGCAGTTTCAGGAGTAAAGGATTTGGAAATCATTGAAAAGTCAGCAGAAGGTGAATAAGTAAATACAGTAAGTGTAAAGGGAACTTCCTAGGAGGATTTCTGTGAAATGGAAAGGTATTAGAATAATCCCTTGAAAGGATGTCTGGGACAAGTGGAATTTTAGACAAACACAATAGGGAAAAAGATCTGGGCATCAGGAAAACCTGGGTTCCTGTATCAACTCTGTCACTTTATGATCTTGGAAAAGGTTACTTCCCACCTTTGTTACCACATTTGTAAAGGGGATGCAGGTCACAGAGAGCAAGAACAGTTTCTACCAGAGGATGTCTAAAGTTCCTTCCAGTTCTGAAAGTCTTCTGTTCCAAGATCCTTTCCAGGTCTGACACAATCTATTTTAAGGTCCCTTCCCACTCTGACATACAATGAACTAAGATTGTCTTCCATCTCTATACTCCATAACAGGAATATTTAATTCACTACCTTCCCCAAGCTGTGGGTTTATGCTTTATCTACAACTAAGACCTTTGCAGTCTGTGGAGTCACCGGGGTGCAAGGGGCCTGTCATTTAAGATTCACAAAAAGATAGCCCAAATGCCTGGCTCTTTCATGAGAGACACGTTCCATCTGTTGCTGTACCCGTGACACCTCCTCTTCCTGTCTTAGATTCTTTCTCCCCACCTTGATCATGCCTTCTGGCCAAAGGTGATTACAGAGAAAAATAGACAGCATGGTTAGCCTCTGGTTCTTAGAGATAACATTTAGAGTAAAGTTGATTTAAAAGATAATGATATATCATTTTTTTTAAAGACAAAGAGCTAGAAAAGATATTAGGACTATACAAAACCTAGTAGCATGTGAAGATATAATGTTGTGATGTAAATGATTAATCAACAAACATTTACTGATCACTTACTGCATGTAAGGTACCATGTCAGGTTTGATGAGGAATATAGAGAGAAATAATTGGGAGTTCTCATTCTTTCTGAGTTTTTTGTTCATTCGTTGCCCAGTTGATGGACAGTTCCCTTAGTTTCTAGCTATTTTTCATGGCAACAAGAACTGTTTTAATTATTATATTTTATATATATATATATATATATATATAAAACATGTGTATATATTTACATATATACATACATACACACATTTATATATGTATACCCACATATCACACACTCATAATGTATACACATATATAATGTATGTGTTGTTTCCTTTTGGTCTTTTTTCTTGGGGTAAAGGCCTAATGGTGGTATATCTGCCAAATATTCATGATTTAGTGACTTTTTGGAAAGAATTCCAAATTGCTTTCTGGTGTGACTAGAGCAATTCACAGCTCACCAACATTGTATTAGTATGCCTGTTTTCCCATATCCCTTCCTCATCTTTGTCAGTCTACTAGATATAAGATGAAGCTTCAGATTTACTTTAATTTGTATTCATATAATCATTAGTGATTTGGAGTTTTCCCCCTAAGATTGCTGATAGCTTAGATTCTTTTGACCACTTATCATTTAAACCAATTCCTTATATATCTTGGGGAAAAGACCTTTTCCTTTCTTTTCATATTAGTCGGGTTATGAAAGAAAATAAAAACAAAAAAAACAAAGTTTAAAATGATGCTTCAACCTATATTAAGAAACTACTAGCTTTTTCTTTGGGGATGGAATGTATTTTTTATCATAAATTCTTCAGCATTGTCTTGGAACATTGGATTGTTGGGAATGGCTAAGTCATTCATAACTGATCATTTTACAATATTGCTGTTACTTTGTACACAGTACATGTCACTGTGAGTCAGCTTCTGTAAGTCTTTCCAGGTTTTTCTGAGAGCATCTTGTTCATCACTTCTTACAGCACAATAGTATTTAATCATGATGACATAACACAATTTCTTCAGCCAAATGATGGTCATCTTCTCAATTTCCAATTCCTTTGCCACCAGAAGAGAGCTGTTGTAAATATTTTTGTACATATAGGTCCTTTTCCTTTAAAAAATTATCTCTTTTTGGATACAGACCTAGTATCCAGTAGTGGTGATATTCCTAGGTCAAAATATGTA
This sequence comes from Sminthopsis crassicaudata, assembly GCF_048593235.1. Taxonomy (NCBI): domain Eukaryota; kingdom Metazoa; phylum Chordata; class Mammalia; order Dasyuromorphia; family Dasyuridae; genus Sminthopsis; species Sminthopsis crassicaudata. The sequence continues at coordinate 54,251,720 of NC_133618.1, read as the reverse complement.
TGGTTTTAAAGCTCTTTGGAAATTGTTCCAAATTGTTCTATAGAATAACTGAATTAGGTTACAAATTCTACCAATAGTATATTAAAGTCTCATTTTCCTCACATCCCCTCCAATACTTCTTTTCTGTCCTATTAAATGTGGAAATGATATATGTATAGAAGAATTGAACATGTTTAACATGCATTGGATTACTTGCTGTCTAGAGGAAGAGGGAGAAGGGAGGGAGGGAGAAAAACTTGAAATACAGGATCTTGAAAGGATAAATGTTTAAAACTATCTTTGCATTTGAGTTCAAATCTGGCCTCAGACACCTAACACTTCCTAGCTGTGTGACCTTGGGCAAGTTATTAATCCCAATTGCCTCAGCAAAAAGCAAAACAACCCCTAAACAAAACAAAAAAAACTATCTTTGCATGTATTGTGAAAATAAAAAGCTATTATTAAAAAGTGTTTTTATTCAGATTATTGCCTCCCCCAATCTGCCTTCCCTTCTACCATTCCTCCCTTCTCTGTATTATCCCGTCTCTTCCTATTTTTTCTGTAGAGTAAGATAGATTTCTATACTCAATTGAGTGTGCTATTCTCCCTTTGAGTCCATCCCGATGAGAGTAAAAATTAAAGCACTCCATACCTTCCCTATCTCCTTCTCTACTGTAAAAGCTTTTTCTTTCTCTTTTCTTTTTTTAAATAATAGGTTTTTTTTAATTTTCAAAATATAAGCAAAGATAGTTTTCAACATTCACTCTTACAAAATCTTTGTTCCAAATTTTCTCCCTCCTTTTCTTCTACCCCTTCACCTAGATAGAAAGTAATCCAATATATGTTAAACACATATAATTCTTTTCTACATATTTCCACAATTATCATGCAAGAAAAATAAGATAAAAAGGGAAAAAATGAGAAAGAAAAAAGCAAGCAAAAAACAACAAAAAAAATGAAAATAGTATGCTGTGATCCATATTTAGTCCCCTTGGTTCTCTTTCTGGATGCATATGGCTCTCTCCATCACAAATCTATTGGAATTGACCTGAATCATCTCATAATTGAAAAGAGCCACATCAGAGTTGATCATCATATAATCTTCTTGTTGCTATGTAGAATGTCTCTACATACATACAATCAGTTCATGTAAATCTCTTCAAACCTTTCTGAAATCATCTTGCTGATCATTTCTTATAGAACAATAATGTTGCAACATTCATATACCATACCCCCAACCAAAAATTAAACTTGAAATACAAAAATTAAAAGGAGAAATCAATAATATTGAAAGTAAAAAAACTATTGAATTAATAAATAAAACCAAAAGTTGGTTTTATGAAAAAGCCAATAAAATAGATAAACCTTTGGTAAATTTGATCAAAAAAAAAGAAAGAGGAAAATCAAATTGATAGTCTTACAAATGAAAAGGGGGATCTTTCCACCAATGAAGAGGAAATTAGAGAAATAATGAGTTACTTTGCCCAACTTTATGCCAATAAATTTGATAATTTAAGTGAAATGGATGACTTCCTCCAAAAATATAGGCTCCCTAGATTAACAGAGGAGGAGATAAATTGCTTAAATAGTCCCATTTCAGAAAAAGAAATAGAAAAAATCCCCAGGGTCAGATGGATTCACATGTGAATTCTACCAAACATTTAAAGAACAATTAGTCCCAATGTTATATAAATTATTTGAAAAAATAGGGGATGAAGGAGTCCTACCAAACTCCTTTTATGACACAGACATGGTACTGATACCTAAACCAGGTAGATCGAAAACTGAGAAAGAAAATTATAGACCAATCTCCTTAATGAATATTGATGCTAAAATCTTAAATAAGATATTAGCAAAAAGACTTCAGAAAATCATCTCCAGGATAATACACTATGATCAAGTAGGATTTATTCCAGGAATGCAGGGCTGGTTTAATATTAGGAAAACTATTAATATAATTGACCATATTAATAATCAAATTAATAAGAACCATATGATCATCTCAATAGATGCAGAAAAAGCATTTGACAAAATCCAACATCCATTCCTACTAAAAACTCTTGAGAGTATAGGAATAAATGGACTATTCCTTAGAATAATCAGGAGCATATATTTAAGACCTTCAGTAAGCATAATATGCAATAGAAATAAACTGCAACCTTTCCCAGTAAGATCAGGAGTGAAACAAGGTTGCCCACTATCACCATTACTATTCAATATAGTACTAGAAACGCTAGCCTCAGCAATAAGAGCCGAGAAAGAGATTCAAGGAATTAGAGTAGGAAATGAGGAAATTAAACTATCACTTTTTGCAGATGACATGATGGTATACTTAGAGAACCCCAAAGACTCTGCTAAAAAGCTACTAGAAATAATTCAAAATTTCAGCAAAGTGGCAGGATACAAAATAAATCCACATAAATCCTCGGCATTTTTATATATCACTAACAAAATGCAACAGCAAGAGATACAAAGAGAAATTCCATTCCAAACAAATGTTGAGAGTATAAAGTGTTTGGGAATCCATCTACCAAAGAAAAGTCAGGAATTTTATGAGAAAAATTACAAAACACTTGCCACAAAAATAAAATCAGATTTAAATAATTGGAAAGACATTCAGTGCTCTTGGATTGGCCGAGCGAATATAATAAAGATGACAATACTCCCCAAACTAATCTATTTATTTAGTGCTATACCAATCAGACTCCCAAGAAACTATTTCAATGACCTAGAAAAAATAACAACAAAATTCATATGGAAGAATAAAAGGTCGAGAATTGCAAGGGAACTAATGAAAAAAAACTCAGAGGAAGGTGGTCTAAGTGTACCTGATCTAAAGCTATATTATATAGCAGCAGTCACCAAAACCATTTGGTATTGGCTAAGAAATAGACCGGTAGATCAGTGGAACAGATTAGATACAAAGGACAAAAAAGGATACATATATAGCAACCTAATCTTTGACAAACCCAAAGATACCAACATTAGGGATAAAAATTCATTATTCGGAAAAAACTGTTGGGAAAACTGGAAATTAGTATGGCAGAAATTAGATATGGATCCACACTTAACACCATATACCAAGATAAGATCAAAATGGGTCCATGATTTAGGCATAAAGAGGGAGATAATAAATAGATTAGAGGAACAGAGGATAATCTACCTCTCAGACTTGTGGAGGAGGAAGGAATTTATGACCAGAGGAGAACTAGAGATCATTATGGATCACAAAATAGAAGATTTTGATTACATCAAACTAAAAAGTTTCTGTACAAATAATACTAATGCAAACAAGATTAGAAGGGAAGTAACAAATTGGGAAAATATTTTTAAAAACAAAGGTTCTGACAAAGGTCTCATTTCCAAAATATATAGAGAACTGACCCTAATTTATAAGAAACCGAACCATTCTCCAATTGATAAATGGTCAAAGGATATGAACAGACAATTCTCAGAGGAAGAAATTGAAACTATATCCACTCACATGAAAGAGTGTTCCAAATCACTACTGATCAGAGAAATGCAAATTAAGACCACTCTGAGATACCACTACACACCTGTCAGATTGGCTAAGATGACAGGAACAAATAATGATGAATGTTGTAGGGGATGTGGGGAAACTGGGACACTAATACATTGCTGGTGGAGTTGCGAAAGAATCCAGCCATTCTGGAGAGCAATCTGGAATTATGCCCAAAAAGTTATCAAACGGTGCATACCCTTTGACCCAGCAGCGCTACTACTGGGATTATATCCCAAAGAAATACTAAAGAGCGGAAAGAGACATATATGTGCCAAAATGTTTGTGGCAGCTCTTTTTGTTGTAGCTAGAAACTGGAAGATGAATGGATGTCCATCAGTTGGAGAATGGTTGGGTAAATTGTGGTATATGAAGGTTATGGAATATTATTGCTCTGTAAGAAATGACCAGCAGGAGGAATACAGAGAGGCTTGGAGAGACTTAAATCAACTGATGCTGAGTGAAATGAGCAGAACCAGAAGATCACTGTACACTTCAACAACAATACTGTATGAGGATGTATTCTGATGGAGGTGGAAATCTTCAACATAAAGAAGATCCAACTCACTTCCAGTTGATCAATGATGGACAGAGGTAGCTACACCCAGAGAAGAAACACTGGGAAGTGAATGTAAATTGTTAGCACTAATATCTGTCTGCCCAGGTTGCATGCACCTTCGGATTCTAATGTTTATTGTGCAACAAGAAAATGATATTCACACACATGTATTGTACCTAGACTATATTGTAACACATGTAAAATGTATGGGATAGCCTGTCATCGGGGGGAGGGAATAGAGGGAGGGGGGGATAATTTGGAAAAATGAATACAAGGGATAATATTATAAAAATATATATATAATAAAAAATTTAAAAAAAAAATCATTCATATACCATAATTATTCAGCCATTTCCAACTGCTGGGCATTAGTTTCCAGTTCCTTGCCATTACAAAAAGGGTTGCTACAAACATTTCTGTATATGTGGGTTCTTTTTTATGATCTTTTTGGGATATAGACCTACTACAGACACTGGTGGATCAAAGGGAATGCACAGTTTGATAGCTCTTTGGGTATAGCTCCAAATTGCTCTTCAGAATGGTTTGATCACTTCATTCAAAACTTCAATAATGTAATAATATCCCAGTTTTCTCACATCCCCTCCAACATTTATCATTATATTTTCCTGTTATCTTAGCCAATTTGAGAGTACCTGTTTTCTTAATTTACATTTCTATGATCCATAGTGACTTAGAGCATTTTGTAAAAGCTTTTTCTAACCTTTTTTTGTGAGATAATTTGCCCCATTCTCCCTTTCCCATTCTCTAAGTGTATTCCTCTTTCATGCTTTAAATTTATTTTTTAACATATCCATCTCTTTTTATCTTCTTATTCGACTCATACCTGTGCCCTTTGTGTGTGTGTGTGTGTGTGTGTGTGTGTGTGTGTGTGTGTGTATAGCTTCTAACTGTCCTAATAATGAAAAAAAGTTCTTGTGAATTACAAGTATCATTTTCCCATGTAGAAATGTAAACAGTTTAACCTTATTAATTCCCTTATGATTTTTCTTTCCTGGTTTACGTTTTTATGCTTCTCTTGAGTCTTGTATTTGAAATTCAAATTTCCATTGGGCTCTGGTCTTTTTCATTCAGAATGCTTGAAAGTCCTCTATCTCACTGAATATTCAATTTTGCTTCTGAAATTATGTTCAGTTTTGATGGATAGAGGATCCTTACTTGTAATACTAGGTCCTTTGTTCTCCAGAATACCACATTCTAAGTCCTTCAAATCTTCAATGTAGAAGTAGTTAAATCTTTCATTATCCTGATTCTGGCTTCATGATACTTCAATTGTTTTTTTTTTTTTTTTCTTCCCTGAATGCTTGCAGGATTTTCTCCTTAACCTGGGAGTTCTACTTGGCTCTGATATTCTAAGTAGTTTTGGGATCTTTTTCAGAAGATGACTGATAGATTTTTTTCAATTTCTATTTTATCCTCTGGTCTAGAATATCAAGGCAACTTTTCCTGACAATTTTTTGAAATATGTTGTCTAAGCTCTTTTTTTGATCATGGATTTCAAATAGTCTAATAATTTTTAGATTCTCTCTCCAGAATCTATTTTTCCAAGTGAGCTTTTTTTTTTCAGTGAACTATTTCACATTGTCTTCTGGTTTTCATTATTTTGGTTTGTTTCTTTGTTGATTTCTCATAAAGTCATTAGCTTCTATTTGCCCAAATTTAATTTTTAAGATAATATTTTATTCAGTGAACTTTTCCCATTTGTCTAATTCTACTTTTTAAGTAGTTTTTTTTTCCTTCAGTGAATTTTCGCACCTCTCCACTTGGTCAATTTTGCTTTTCAGTGTTTTCTTCTTATTAATTTTTTGTACCATTTTTATCATTTGGCCTACTTTATTTTTTAAGATATTATGTCCTTCAGTATTTTTTTTTTTTGGTATATGTCTCCATAACAAGCTGTTGACCCTTTTTCCCCATGATTTTCTTGAATCATTCTAATTTCTTTTTCTACCTTTTCCTCTTTCTCTCTTACTTGAGTTTCAAAATCCTTTTGGAGCCCTTTTGTGGCCTAAGACCAATTCATATTTTTCTTAGAAACTTTGGATGTAGGAGTGTTGACTTTTTTTTATTATCTTCTGAGTGTGTGTAATATTCCTTGTCACCATAGTAATTTAGCATGGTCAGAATTTTTTTCTGTTGTTTTCTCATTTTTTCCAATCTTCTTGACTTTTAATTCTTTGTTAAAGTAAGACTCTGCTTCCAGGGAGAAGTTTTGTGTACTTTCCCAAGTTTTAGGGATTTTGTGTCACTGTTTTCAGAGAAAAGTTCTAGGGAATGTGGAATGATCTAAGAAGAAATAGGTTTATTAATCTTCTGGACTGTGCTCTGGCCTGTGAGTAACCATAAACATGCTTTTTTTTTTTTTTTTTTTTGCCTTGGAACTATGATGAGAGTTCCTGTGGCCTGAAAGCTCTGGTGCTTGTCCTGCGACTGCCACCTACACCTGCAATCCAGATCTGTGTATGGCAAAATAGCAGAGTCCTGTTCTCATTGTTAGCAAAGAGACCCCATAATCTTCCCTTTATCTTTTCTGGAGTCTGGTCTGTGCAAGCATGTGCTGCTCTATTCTCACCTTGGTGTGAACTACCTTTCCTGACAAATTTCTAAGTTATTTTTGGCTGGAAAATTATTTCATCCTGTTTGTGAGTTCTGCTGCTTCAGGAAATGTTTTATGGAATTATTTAAAGGTGTATAGAGGGGTTTTGAGGAGAGCTCACATGAACTTGCCTTTGTTCTTGGCTATGCCTCCAATATTAAGCAAGACATTTTATTTTTTAAAAGAGAAACAATGCAAAGATTTTCTCCTCAATTAAATGTTTCCCCTAAAATTTTAGTTGCATGAATTTTGTCTGTGCAAAAATTTTCCAATTTTTTGTGATCAAAGTTGTCTTTTTGTTCTTTTTGTTCCTTCCATCCACTCTATCTAATTTGGCCATGAACTCTTCCTAGATCTGAAAAGAAATGCCTGCTTTACTCCTCTAATTTGTCTATGATGTGACTTTTATCTGAGTCATATGTTCATTTGGAGATAATTTTTGAGTTATCTAAATCTATTTTCTACCAGAATTATTTCCAGATTTCCTGGAAGATTTGGGCTCTTAGTGATTCCTTACCTCAATAGTTGGGATCTTGGGGTTTAATAAACATTTAGGCTACTGTGTCCATTTGTTTTTGCATATTGCATATCTAATATGTTCTACTGATTGACCTGAGTACCAAATTGTTTTGATTAGTCCTGCTTTGCAGTATAGTTTGAGATGTAATGCTTTTAGGTTGCCCTTTTTTCTAACCTTTTCCTCCATTATTTGGCATTTTTGATCTCCAAATGAATTTTGTTATCCCCTTCCCCATTTCACCTCCAATCCTTTTATATCATGATTGATCATTGTACTGATCAGGGCTCTTTCAATGTTTTCCTTCACATTTTGCTATCATTATTCTGGGTCAATTACTATTGCTGATTACCTAGTCTTTTACCTAAACACACAGTTTTCCCAAAGGGATGGGTTAAAGGATCTCAAGGAAGCTGAGTGGTGCAGCAGATAGAATGGCAGGCATGGAGTCAGGAATACTCATCTTCCTGAATTCAAATCTGGCCTCAGACATTTATTAGCTATGTAACTCTTAGCAAGTCATTTCATCCTGTCTGCCTCAGTTTCCTCATCTGTAAAATGGACTGAAGAAGGAAATGTCAAATCACTCCAATATCTTTGCTGAGAAAATCCCAAATGGGGCCATGAAGAATGGGACAGAAGTGAAAACTGAACTATAACAAAGGGTCCTTTTTCACTTTTCATGATTCTCTGAAATGCCTGTTTTCATTACAGGTAGAATATTTTCTCCTTTTAACAATCTTCTAGTATATGTCTTTCTTTATAATGTCTCTATCATCTAACCCTTTCTTCTCATTTCCCCAGCTATCAATCTACTCTGAGTTCTCATCATCTGTCATCTGATCTCCTTTCCTCCCTTCTCCCTTTTTCCAATTAATCTGATACATGCTGCCATATTAATCTTCTCATTTCACAACTCTGCTCACAATATCTATCTATCCCATCTATCCACCTCAGCCTGGCATCAGAAAGCCTTCACAATCTATCCCACAATCCTTCACAATCACCATTCCCCAAAAGAAATCCTCTAAATTGAACTGTTCTGTCTGTCTTATAAATAAACCCAACCTTATCTACAAGCCTTGGAGGAAACAAGAATAGTATAGTGTTAAAAAATGGAGGCTCTAATTTAGGATAATATCTGTCCAACATATCAATTAATTTATTAAGGGTCATATCACACACCAAACCAAGGCTGGTAAGGGTGTATTTGTCAAGTGTCTTGATAAAATAATCAAATGGATTTTAAACTAAAAGCATAAAGGGCAAAGAGGAAGAAGATTGATTCTTCCTTATCTCCAAAGTAGACATAAAAAGGAAGAGCAATAGTGAGATGACACCCACAAATTTGCAGGAGAGAAATCCAAAAAGGAGCCAGTACAACCCTTGTTCTTGTGTATTTACATAAATTCCTAAATTTAGGCAATGACTATGAACTAGAGATCCTAATTCTAAGTGGCAATTTAGGTGCTGAGACAGTGAGATGAAGCCTATAACTGAAGTGTGGTAGTATATGGGTATACTTTATTAAAAGAAACAGTGTTGGTAAAGGGGGTTCCAGGTAAGGTGAGACATTGCCTATTAGGGAAGGCATATGAGGAAATGTAGGAATCAGAGAGGTACAGAATGATGGAGAATGTTTGCCTAAAAATCAAGGGAGAGAGAAATGGATATGATTTTGCCATTGTAGTACAGTAAAGATGACCTGGGCAGTTAGGTGGTACAGTGAATAGAGTACCAGGACTCAGGAATCCCTGAGTTCAAATCTAGCCTCAAATACTTGGCACCTGTGAGATACTGTTACTTTAATCCTGTTTGGCTCAGTTTCCTTATCTGTAAAATGAGGTGGAAAAAGAAACGACAAACCACTTCTTTGCTAAGAAAAGCCCAAGTGAGATCATGAAATCAGACATAATTGAACAACAATTAAAACTATGCCATGTGCAATAATAAAAAAATTAGGTGGCATTTCAGTAATACCTCAAGTTTTGCAAATCTGTATGTAATCCCATGTGATCCAAACGACAACTTTGTAAGGTAGGTAGCCATTTTACATATGAAAAAACTGAGATGGACAAAGGTTAGGTGACTTGCCTAGGGTCATCCATCTAGTAAGTATGTGAGAAAAAATTCAAATTCAGGTTTTATTCTTAATAAATGTCAAAAAGTAGAATGCAATATTCTTTCTTAATTATTGAGTACTTAATTAAGTTATAGATCAATAAATTTAGAAATTATGCATGCATATATATATATATATATATATATACATAGAGAGAGAGAGAGTCCTTGCCCTAAAAGAGGTAGTATTCTCCTGTCAGCTTTTTTCTTCCTTCTTTCCTTCCTTCCTTCCTTCTCAAATCTACTTCTCCTAACCTCTCTGTCAATTTCCAGTTTCACATCTCTACCTTAACCTGATGTTTTATAGACATCTTTCGATCAATATGCCCAAAACTAAACTCATTATTTTCCCTCAAACCCTCCTTCCTTCGAAACTTCCCTGTATTGTAGAAGAAAAAACAATCCTTCTAGCCCTCCAGATTTGTCAATCTCAACTCCTTACTATGTCTCACCCTCCATCTTCAATCCCTTGCCAAGGTCTTTCAGGGTCACTTGTGTAATGTCCCTTTAATACATTTCTTTCCTTCCTCTCATACTGTCAACATTCTGGTATAGGTCCTCATCTCTTCAAGGCTGAGCTATTGTAATAGCCTTCTTCTAAGTGGGTCTTGAGTTCTACCCTAAATTATGACAAAACACTCAAAGGTACTAGAGACCCAAGCAACCCCCTTCCTATCAGAAGAATATTGCTTGTATTTATTTGGTTTCAGGCTATGAGAAGCATTCTAAATAGGGAAAAAGGAAACAAGCAGCTTCTTTATTCAATATAAGACTGTGAGATTTCGTCACTCCATGGAGATAGATATTCATGTCACTCAAAGAGCCATGGTCTGATGTCCTCTTTTCATGTAGTCAAAATCCTTGAACCCCTGGTCTTCTCACTAAACATCATTAGTTCACTAGACTGACTTGATTAATTCTCCATATTTTACTATGATAGCTTCAGTGTTTGTGCTTTTGGTGTTGGGGAAGTGGAGGGAGACAGGAAAGCCAGGAAAGTGAATGAATTAAGAGAAAGAATGAAAGAAAAGATGGTAATCATTTCTGCCTCTGGAAATTAAAGGATTAGATCAATAGTTCTCAAAGTATGGTCTGCAGACCCCTGGGGGTCCCTGAGACTCTTTCAGAAGGACCATGAGGTTAAACTATTTTCATAATAATACAAAGACATTAGTAATTTATTAAAATCCTCCTCCCATTTCCAAGTCCATATCTGTGTGAGGCCAGAACAACCAAAACAACACATCATGACAGATTGAATGCAGAAGCAGATATGAAAATCCAGATGTCCTCTATTAAATCAGACATTAAAGAGATTTTTAGAAATATGTAAAATAATGCCACTTTTTAAATCAATTTTTTTTGTTTTGGAAAACATTTTTTCCATAAAACATATTTATGTTTATTAATATCTAATGAGTATAATTTTTTAAAATGAATTAATAAGCATTTTTAATTTGTCAACTTTAATTTCTAACATGGCATAAAAGGGACTTTGTGCACATTTGGATCACCAACATGGAGGCACCTTTTTTTTGGAAAAGACATTCTGTGCATCTCTATCACATGGGTGCCAGCACCTTCTTTCCATTGGTTGAGTAGCTGAAATATTAGAATTTCTAGATTGAAATGGTTTTTTTATCATCCACATCTATATACAATAAGATTTTTTTTTATCCAGAGCATGAAAACCATGAACTGAGTTGGAAGCGAAGGTCCTTCCCACCTTTTACTCTATGATCCTGAAAATCAGCTTGGTGTTTTGTTTTGTCTATTTCATTTGTCATTTGGGTTCTAGACTCAGGTGATGGGATCCCTCCACTGAGGATCAAATAATGGCAACCTTGGAAGGTAAGATTTCAGTCAACCAAGAAATCCTGAGAAACTGAGGTATCTGGGACTTAAACCAAGGGAGGTGTTGGACTTGGAACTTGATGAGACTGTATTATATAGTCTGGCTTCTTAAATTGTGGTTCACAAACCCATATGGATCCACAAAAGAATACCTCATGAGCTAGGTAAGGAAAGGTCACCTGGTTGGTTATGGGCATACAATTTAGCATCCCTGGGGAAGACCATGGTCTTTTCTGAAGGCCATGGGGATGATGGTGTTGGGGCATATGCCTTTTACTTGAGCTAAATCTGGAAACTGATCCCAGAGACACTACTTGGGGATTTCCCTTTCTATTCCCCTCAAGGAAAAAATCCTAAGCTTGATAATCACACTATATGGGGGAGGTGTCTTGAAATTATGATTTGTTATCAGTAAATGTTGGATGTTTTTTCTATTGTATATACCTATATTATGGTGTTATGTAAAAATTTCTCAGGTGAAAAAGAGTCATGAATGGAAAAATGTTTAAGAAGCCCCATTTTATAAGAAACTAAACTAATGGCAAATCTAATCTATTCCTTCCCAGGGTATGAGATTGTGCAAGGAGGGTTTAGGATCCCAGGTGTTGGGGAGTAGGTTTTTATGTTTATTTTTGCTATGTCTTTGAAGTAATTATTTCTTTGTAAAAATGAATCTATTAAGTAGGTTAAATGAAACTGGGAACAGGGGATTCCTTAAAATTAAGGGAACACCATGGAGGGGGAGCTGGAGCATGGAGACTAACTATCCCCAAAGCTCCTTAAGGAGGATACCAGAAAACCTTGTAGGGAGGAATGAGACATTATCGACCTGGCTGGGAGGGGAAATTAGGCTGATCATTATTAAAATGGTAAATATCCATAGTCATAACTCACATAAATAAAAGTTCTTTGGGGAAGGGGAATGGTTCTCAACAATTTTTAAAAGTATAAAAGGCTCCAGAGACCAAAAGTTTTGGGAATCATTCAATTATATGATCTCTAAATCCAATCCTGACTTTCTCAATTCCAACACATTCATATTTTATGTTTCGTGTCTTGTAAAGGACAAAGGCAAGACATGAACCCAGAACTTGAGCCCCAAATCTAGCCATAACACTTAATTATGTGGTGCTAAGCAAGTCATTTAACCTTACTGGGCCTCAATTTTTCTTATATGTAAAAGGGCATGCTCATACTTGCCTGATTTACCTCACAGAGAAGTTGTGAGAAGAGGACTTTTTATAGCATCACAGAAACCAGAGTTTATTATTTCAGCTCAAACTGTCATAATGCTATAGTTCTTTATGCGACAAACATAATACACTCCCACCTCCTCCTGGCACCTCCTAAACTCTCCCTTATAGCTATATAAAGAGGGATTTCTGCTCACTGCCCTAAAGAGCCAAAGCCGATGTCTTTAATGAATTTGAAAGCAGGCCGAAATCCCTGTTGCCTAAGTACAGCTGCTCAGCCCATGTGAGGACCAATGGACTGACCAACAGCTGCCCTACATACTCATAAAAAGTTCCCCAAATCCTGCCCTTCCATCTGGTTACTGGAAACCCTTCAAGGCAGGCCCCCTCCGCCCACACAGAAAATCATAGATTAGATCTACCCAGATGGAGTTCCATGTTTGCGTAGCAGCCGATCTTCCTAGTGATCACTGGAGCTGTCAGGCTTTGAAATTTTCTGGAACCCAATTAAAGTAATGGGAACAGAATAGCAACTAAAGAACTTTTTTTCTCTTTCCTTTACGAGGTCCCCATGGTAGTATGTCTGTAAACAGCCCAGAACAAAATTGTCAAATAAATGCCCAACTAGTAATCCAGGAAATAATTAGGAGTAGGTGAGGGAGACACTATGAAGGGGCTAATAATGGAACTTCCTGCCCTGTGGGGGACCAGCTGAGGTTAAAATGTATTTTTGAACAGAATTATGATTATTAGGAATCAACTAGTCCAAGTCTCTCACTTTAAAAAGGAAGAAAACAAATCCCAGAAAAGAACTAGTTAACTAAAGCTCTAGGCAGAAGGAAGCAAGTGTAGGGTACCAAGCTCCATGAGGGTATTAATGTTTCAGTCCCAAGCAACAGTCCTATCCCTGAAAACCTCAGTTTTCCCAAATGCTAAATATGGAATTGGATGAGTTGGCTCCAAGAAGATATATTTCTGTAAGAAAATTCATCTTATCTATTAGGCCATTATCCAAGAAGTAAGATATTCCATCTCTTGATTCTGGGCATTTTCACTGGCCACCCACCATTCCTGGAATTCCCTCCCTTCTTATTTCTACTTCCTGGCTTTCCTGGAATACTCCAAATCCTAAGTGAAATTCCAGTTTCCTTGAAAAGCTTTTCTCTCTGTTTTTGTTTTCTTAATGGTATTTTATTTTTCCAAATACCTGAAAAGATACTTTTTAATATTCACCTTTGCAAAATCTTATGTTCCAAATTTTTCTTCCTTTCTCCCCACCTCAAGACAGCAAGCAATCTGACATAAATGAAATATGTGCAATTCAAGAAGTCTTTCTCAATCCCTCTTAAACTTAATGCCTTCTCTCTATTAATTATCTCTTATTCATTAGCTTGTTTAGGCTAGTTGTTTTCATGTTGTCTCTCCCATTAGATTGGGAGTTCCTAGGGGGCAAGCATTGTTTTTTGTGTTTACTTAAATGCTCATTGCTTGGCATATTGCCTGGTACATAGTAGATGTTTAATATATGTATTTTTATCCTAACATTAAAAGTATATATGTGTATATATACTTTTTTTGTATTTGATATTTATTTGACAGGAAGTATCATCATTGGTTCCTCTAAATAGTCTTCCTCAAGTACTCTCAAGTATTTCCTGGATTTAGATCCAGAAGACCTGTATTAAAATCCTAGATGTATAGCTCTTTGTGTGACCTTAGTCAAGTAATTTCTTTTTTTTATCTGTTTTTTCATCTGTTAAATGGAGAGAATAATACTAGCTTTGTCCACTGCAAATGGTTTGTAACTAAAAAGCCTGTGATCAATATCATTACTTACAAGAGCTAGTTGTAGTTTATACATTTTGGAACACTCATGTGGCATAGTGGATAGAACATTAACCCTAGGGTCAGGATGATGTGGGTTCAAATCCAATTGCAATCACTTAATCTTTGTCCCCTTGATTTTCTCCCCATCAAATGAGTTGGAGAAGAAAATGATAAGCCACTGCAATACCTTAGCCAAGAAAACTCCAAATGGGACATGACTAAAATGACTCAACAACACAATAATACAAAATTTATACATTTGGCTTTGGACCAAACTGTAATTTTGTTGATGCAGGGAACTTTCAATAAAAAAAACTGCCTTTTACCAAAGTAGGGCAGCACCTACTTTTTGAAAGTATAATCTTAGTCTGAAATGACATTAATTAAAGCCTAACTTTTGTGTCAGACACTGTATTCTAAGCTTTGGGGATGTGGAGAAAGGCAAAAGATGGCCTCTGCTTACCTCAAGGTAGCTTACAGTCTAATAGGGAGACAACGTACAAACAATTGTGTGCATATAGGATAAATTGGAGTTAATCTCAGCTTGTGCAAGATCATACAGCAAACATGTGTCATAGACTGGATTTGGATTTAGGTTACCTTGCTCCCAAGACGCTCAGCCCTGTTTCTATTGTCCCACAATGCTGCTCTCATCTATAAATATTTGTAAAAAATATGTAAATGCCTACTTATTTATAGAAATTCATTTATTCTAATGGTGGACATGGTGGGTCAGACAATTACTAAGTTCTCTTCCATGTCTAATAATATATAAATGCCAGATTTGCCACAAATTCACTCTGACTGAGGGTTATTAATTTCATCTCTCTGAATCTCATATGGTATGTCTGAAGCTAATGGATTTAATTCTAAAGTCCCTTCCAGGTATAAAATCTACGGATTTATGGAAGTAGGAAGCTTCCACTTTTATTAAGTGTTAAGGGACAGGTCAATTCTCTGAGAGCCTCCACAGTTCTGGATCATAACATCTGAAGGAGCTGCAGGGCAGACTTTGCTGACATAGGTGTTGCAGATTGGAAATGGGATAAATTGGAGGCAGAGGGAAGAGGAGAGAGGTCAGACAATGCAACGACCTCTCAGTCAGAGAGCAGCAACTGCTTCTCAGTCTCCTTGTATCATCCTCTCACAAGAGGAGATCCATTCTGGGTTGGATCTCTAGAAGCCACTGTCAAGTGGCTCCTGTATATTCCAATAACTAAGGATAATGTTTTTTGAATCTATGGAGGCCATTAAAAATGAAGGCCATTAAAAATCTGAGTTATCAATTAGACTTTTTAAATCATAAAATAATGTGGGAATTTCTCTTTGTAGAGGGAAAACAACTGATTTGGGGGTTCTAAAATTTTTCTCAACCTCGGGTCAATTCAGTCAATATTTATCAAATACCTGTTATGTGCAAAGTACTGTGCTGGATATTAGGGCTGAAAAGTAATTAAACAGCAGTAAATTTGCCGAGAAATTATTTTAAATGTAATTTAATTAATTTTTTATTGAATCTTAAGTTCCAAGCTGTCAGCCTCCTTCCTTCCCATCCTGTACTACAGAGGGCCACTATCTGACACAGATTTATAAATATATGTAAAATAATACTATCTATACTTCTATTTATCAATTCTTTCTCTAGAAGTGAATAGCATCTTCCCTCATATGATTCTTTATGTTACTTTTAGGTGATTTTTAAGCCCCCTTCTAGTTCTTACATTCTATATCTTAAAGTTCCTTCTAATTATATTATAAGTTCCTTTTTAGCTCTAAAATTCTTCATTCCAAATTATGTTTTAAAATCCTTGCCAAGTGCTGTAGTCTACACATCAATTATACATAGTAAGTTTGGACTCCATTTATTGTTTAACTAATTACAAGGATACAGAAACCTTATAAAAATTTTTGGATTGCTTTTCTGGAGATTCATCTATATTTTGTAAACATCTGGATTTTTTTGTTTGCAGATTGCTTTAAGATGCACTAGGATTCCTTTTAGAAAAAGCATCATGTGAGTGTCCAGGAACTCTATGATTCACTCTTTCTTCCCCAAATCCCCACACTGCAACACCCCACGAAGTTACAAAATGTCTTAATTTCCCTGTACCAAAATGGACTGGAAGAGTGCCTGGAGCTAGAGACTGGATTACTCTTCTAACTTATCTTTCTATCTATGTTATCTTGATTGAACAAATAACATCTCCTCTCTGGATTTTTTTCTTTACCTATAAAATAATAATATTGATTTCTATTTATCTTTTCCTTGTGTCTATTTCACTTGATCCTCAAATAAACACAGTGTTAAACAAAAGCTCTAAAATGTTCTGTGTCACAAAGAGTAAATGTGCCAGACTTGACTCATGGGTCTACTCCTCACCACCTACAAGATCTTGGGTGAGCCATTTCTACTCTGGACCTCAGACCCTTTCTTTGTCTACAAGGTAGGGGAAGAGAAGGGAAACTAGAAAATATTTAAGGACCTTTCTAACTCTTACAGTCAATAGCTCTATTCTATAGATGGAGAAACAAGGCCAGTATTACATGAAACATAACTAATCATACTGATTGGTACATCCCAAAGGCCATTTAAGTGATACAGACTTATAGAGTGTCACAAGAGGGAGTGATCCCTGTAGGCTGCTATAGCAGAGGGAGCTTCACAGAAGAAAAGGGATTTGAAGGGTCTTGACATTTGTTAGTGATCTCCATAGGTAGAGAGAAAGGGAGGATTAATTGGTGTCTCATCCAGGCCTTCCTCATCCCATCTCCTCTGTAGCCAAATTATATAAAGCAAACACCACTGCATTTGGAGACCATGAGAACATAGTTTTGAGTATACTTACCATGTGACTTTGGGTAAGGTATTGTTCTCCTTTGGACCTCAGTTTCCCCATTTGTAAAATTCAGATAATAATACCTACACAAGAGTCAGAATATGTTGGTATAGTGGACAAAAACTTGACTCTGAAGTCAGGTAGGCCTAAGTTCAAATTTTTGACACATATTGAACACAAGCAAGTCACTTAATTCCTGTTCATTCTAGACTCTAAGATTATAAGAATCAATCAATCAGTCAACAAATATCTATTAGTTCTTTATTATGGGTTACACCTGGGGGAAATAAGGAAAAGCAAAAGGCTGACCATCAGAAGTCACAGTTGAATGGGAGCTACAACATGAAAATGCTATGTACATATAGCTACATCCAAAATAAATTGGAGGTGGGCAATGGAGGATATGTCCAGCATTTAGTGGAGTTGAGAAGGGCATCCTGTAAGAGATAGGATAGTAGCTGGATTTTGAAGGAAGGAAGCCAGGAGGCAACGATGAAGAGAGATGGAAAAACAGTAGATGCAGATCTGCATTAGTAAAGTGAATTCTTCTCTTAGAGCTCCTTTCCTTGATAAAACCACTGCTCTGATCATGAAATAAAAGCAAGTCTTGTATCATCTCCCATACAGGGTTGCTGCAAGAAAAGACTACAAACACTGATTACAAACAACAGACTATAAATCTTTAGGTATTATAGAAGAGAAATCTAAATGCCTCTTACCATTTAGAGTTTTAGTTTGGTATTATAAAAATGTGAGATATTTTTTAATGTTAAATTTTGCCACTAAACTTGCACTTCTCCATCTAAATAACTCTTTTCTTCATTTGCAACTTGACAACCTTGGGGGGGGGTAATTAGTTAAAATACAACTTCCATTTTATAGATAAAAAATAAGATTAAGAGAGTGATCTCCATTTCAATTTCAGAAATTAAGAATCGACTATGATCAAGATCACAGGCATATATGGAGCATACCAGCACACCTGGTATTTGCAAAGCACTGTATTAGGTCCCAAGTCCATCATCATATAACAAATAATGAATAAAGTACTGAGATTTGAACCCAGCTCTATACTGCTCCTGAATTCAGTGTTGTTGGTGTGATTCTTGTGCAAATTCCATACCATATGTGTCCTTTTCCTACCAGTGGAGAAAAATCCATTTCTCTGAGATTAGAATTCTGAAGGCAACAGGAAACGGTCAAAGAGAGGCAATAGAATAATGTGGACATTTTTTCCCCTTACTTGAAGAGAGTGGGTTCTTGGTTGCATGTTAAGATCATTTTGATTGTAAGTAGAGGGTTAGTTTTGCTAATGGAAGGTTGGGTAATAATGCGGTAAAGAAAAGTCACAAGAATCTAGGCTACGTATGGAGTTCTTGGCTGCCTGTTGTACATTCATTTTTATTTAGTGAGCGAGGTAACAGATTGCCAATGAGAGCTCCCATCTGTATAGCTCTTGACACTTTTCAAAAAGCTTTCACATGCATCACATCTTTTCATGGACTTGTAGCATTCAAAGCTGGAAGAAATCTATGAGATTTCTCATAGAAGGAAATGGAAGTCCAAAGTAATAGAATGACTTGCCCAAGCTCTCCAAGTAGGAATGGAAATACAGACTCAACTATTTAGAGATGTAAGGTTTTGGAATCAAACTCTGCCCTCCCTCCCTGCTCTCCAGAGGTTGGGTTTGAACTCAGGTCTTTTTTTACTTCACATCAAGTATGCTATCTACTGCACTGCCTGGCTGTCAAGAAGAGGGGACATTCTATGGGATGCTTGGTGCTATTGTAGTTTTTTATAATTCGTTTTTGCAGTTCATGCACCAGCATCTGCTGCAGAAGTTGAGTAGTAAACCTCTACAAACGATTCACATAAGACTCTCTCAATTAAATTAACATATTTTATTACTTAGAGGCTTTAATATGAAGCTAGTCATAGAGGAAGACAGTGAATAGCAAAGTGGAAAATGAGGTTCCTGGTTAAGAAATGAAAATTATAGACTACACAGAAGCTTCAAACCTAAAAATCAGGAATATTTTCTCTTAACTAAGAACTTGAAGGCAGTGGAATGAAGCCTGAATAACATACTGAAAAATTAACTTACCAAATCTCAAGGGATGAAGACATGATTGTTTAGCAATATGTTAGTCATTTCCCCATCAGCTGTTTGTGTAGAGTCAGGTCATTGATTTGTTAGAGCAAAGATAAAAATCAAGGCTAAATTAGAAGAAAGAATAAAAATGAGATGACATGCCATTAAAACTGCTCCAACCTGATCCAATTAATCCAGCTACTGACACTAACAAATGGGAAATGCTTAAAGTAATAGATAACCATACAAATTAACCAGACCTCCTGAGACCTTGTTGGGAAGGCACTCAGCTTGATATTCCCCAAGACTCTGTAGACTTTTTTTCTTTCCTGACTCTTTTTTGCTCTGTTGATCATCAGACTTTTTGCATTTTACTACGAGTCTGCTTCCACAATTGTAATCAAATCCAAAATGCATTGCCTCTGAAAAGGGACTATCAACCAACTTCCCTGTTGTTTCAATCATCTAGGCAATCCCTAAACCTCCTGGACATCTCCCAGACTGTGATTCTCTTTTCTGGCTTTCTCCTATTTCTCTCATTTTTGTCTCTATGCCTCTTAAAAGCAAGGGCTGTCTCACTTTTTTTATTTGTGTACACTGCAATTAGCACAGTACTTGGTACATTGTAAGCACTTAATAAATATTTTTTCATGCATGTGTTCATTTCCTAAGTAAGGTTAATCAGTGTAAATCAACTACCACAGTGATTAGGCTAAAAGAACCTAGAAACCACTTCAGCCAATGAACATTTCCTTTGCTTTCCAAGCATAGCAACATGGGATCCAAAAGCAACACTGGTTACTTGTTCATAAAAACTTATAGAGGAGGATGTTGGAAGATTGTGAACAATGTTACCTATTAAAGCAGCAAGAAGCAATGGAAAGAAAAATACATTTATAGAAAACCCAAGAGATACCAATTAAATTAGAACATCTCAAGAGTATATAAGGATAAAAGTAAAAGTAGAACAACAAACAGATGAAAAATGGAAAAGATCTGCCAAAACTTGAGACCATTTCATTTTTTTTCTCTTTGTAACCCTGGCACCCTACACAATTCCTGGCAAATGTAGATGCTGATTATGAGTTTGTTGTTTGATTGCTAAATCAGTTGAAGAAAATAAGGATGTTTAGCTGGAAAGGGGAATAGCTGGGTGAAAGATGGGGAAATATTCAAAGAGCTTTCTCATGAAAACATAAAAAACCTATTTTATGGAAGAGATTAAGTCCTGTCTAATTTGGTCCCAGATAGTTAAACCAAGAGAAATTAATGGAAGTTTCAAAGAGCAGCACAGAAAGAACAATGCACAAGGAAGTCAATAAACATAGGTTCAAATCCCTGCACTGCTCTAACTCGGTTTCCCTATCTATTAAATGAAGGGATCAGACTCAGACATCTCTAAGATCCCTTGCAGCTCTAATATTCTATGCCCTCAAAGTCCTCTGATGTCATACAGTCTAAGGTTCCTCTCAGTTATGATATTGAACCCTTTCAGATCTCTTCCAAACTGAAATTCTGTTTTGACTCTCCTTTCAACATGAAAAAATTTTATTAAAATATGAATGATGCATGCTTAACCTATTTTGGATTGCTTGCTATCTTGGAGAGAGGTGAGGAGAAAGAGAGGGAGAAAATTTTGGAACTTAAGGTTTTGCAAATGTAAATATTGAAAACTATCTTTGCACATATTTGGAAAGATAAAATACTGTTTAAAATATGCATGACCGCATGGCAGATGGACTTTAAGGTGACTAATGGGAAGACCTGGATTTGAATCTGACCTCAGAGGTTTGGGAGTTTCTGAACCCTGCACAATTCATTAAATATGTTACCAGCCTGGTGCAGAGTCATCACCTCATAGAGAGACAACTGAAATAACCTGTTGAAAAGTCTGTCTCCAGTCTTTCATCACACTCTAGTCTACCTTCCACTCAATTGCCAAATTGTTCTTCCTAAAGTACAGCTCTGACTACATCATCCTTCCCCTCCATTTGATAAACTCCAGTGACTCTCTGTCACCTCTAGGATCAAATATAAAACCCTCTATTTACAACCTAACCTGCTCCTACCTTTCCAGTCTTCTTATACCTTGCTCTCTCTGCCTCCCTCACATACTCTGCTCTTAGGTAGTGCTTTCACTGGCTATCCTCTATACCAGGATATGTCTCTTCCTTCTTTTCTCCACTTCTTGAGTTCTTTCAAGTCCCAGCTAAAAATTTCCCCAATCTCTTCTTTAATGCCAGTGCTTAGCTTCAGGTAATTATTTCTACAATATCCTATTATATACCTTATTTATATTTCAGTATATATGTCATTCCCTGAAATATAATAATATATATTCTTATTGACTGATTGACTTAGTGATCTGTATCATGGAACTTATTGTTGTTCAATCATTTTTCAGTGGTGACCTTATTTGGGATTTTCTTGGCAAAGACACGAGTGTTTTGCCATTTTCTTCTCCAGCTCATTTTACAGATGAAGAAACTGAAGCAAGCAGAGTTAAGTGACTTGTCCAGAGTCATACAGTGTCTAAAATCAAATTTTAATTTAGGCATATGAGTCTTCCTAATGTCAAGCTCAGTACTCTACTGCATCATCTAGCTGTCCATAATGGGAATTGTATTATCTATTCCCCAGAGTTGTTGTAACGATCAATTGAGTTAAAGTATATAAAATTCTTTGCAAACTGTAAAATAGTCGTATAAACATTTAATAGTTGCAGTAATTAATATTAGTATTGTTAGTAGTGGTAATAGTAATATTAATAGAAATAGAAATGATCAATTGAGTTAAAGTATTTAAAGTTTTTTTGCAAACTGTAAAATAGTCATATAAGGTTTTTAGTAGTAATAGTTATAATGGTAGTAGTAGCAGTAGTAGCAATGATAGCAATAGTACTAGTTGTAGTAGTAGTAGTAGTAGTAGTAGTAGTAGTAGTAGTGATAGTAATAGTAGTAGTAGTAGTAGTAGTAGTAGTAGTAGTAGTAGTAGTAGTAGTAGTAGTAATAGTATGGATTAGAAATCCTAGCCCATCTGCAATGGATAACTACTCTACCTTACAGATATAGGGAGTCCCTTAGCCTTTCGTTATTTATGGGCAATGTGTCACTTTTAATGGGTGGGCATCAGTTCACAAGTGGTAGATAGCCCAGAACTTTCTTCCCTTGCCCATTTGCAAACAATTTAATCCAGTGTAATGGAAATGCCAAAGTTTTAAGATGGCCAGGTGTGTGACCCTGGAGAAGGCACTTCACCCTGTCTGCTTCATTTCTTCATCTGTAAAATGAGCTGGAGAAAGAAAAGGCAAAACACTCCATTGTCTTTGCCAGGGAAACCCCAAAGGGAATCACAGAGTCAGATATGACTGAAACCTGAATGACAAGATTATCAGAAAGATGGGAGAGGGTCTGAAAAGGTTAATCATGTAATGATTAATCAAGGAACTAAGAATGCATATCCAGGAGAAGACAGGGTTCAGGAAGGCTCAGCAATGACTGTCTTCAAGTGACTGTAAGGCTAACCTGTGGAAAAGGAATTATCTATCTTCTGCTTTGCCCCAGAGGGTAGAAACAAGTGAAAAAGATAGATGTTTTAAAGAGACAGATTTTTGGCTGCATATACAAAGGATACAAAAAGTAGATACATTCCTCTGGAGGGTAGGGTAAAGAACCACCTATCACTGTGGGTATTCAAGTTTAAATTAGCCATCATTTGCATAGTACTTTGAATTTCACAATATGCTTAATATAGATTATCTTACTTGAGTCTCAAAACAACCTGGAAAAGGTAGGGATCAAAAGCAGGTGGCACAACAAACAGAATATCCTGCCCAGAGTAGGGAAGACCTGAGTGTAAATCCAACTTCAGCACTTACTATGTGACTCTGGACAGGCCAGTGAGCCTTGTTTTCCTCAGTTTCCTCAACTGTAAAATGGCAATAATAATAATAATAACATCCATCTCCCTGGATCATTGGAAGGATAAAATAAAATGTTTATAAAGCCCTTAGTACAATGTGATTGCTGCATGATTTGGATCAGAGGTCACAGTAAAGGTGTATAGATGTTTGTTTTCTTTCCTTTGCTTAATAGATTTAAAGGAGGAAAAGCTCTTAGCGGTCATTTAGCACCCAGATTCTTAAACTGTGGGACATATTCCCCCACGAGGTCATGTAACTGAATATGGGGATTGTGAAATTATGATTTATGATCAATAAATTTTTTATTTGTATACCTATTTTATATATCTATATACCTGGAATTGCACAAAAAGTTCATCATGAGGAGAAAAAGCTTAAGAAGCCTTGACTGATCTCATCCAATCTCTTTATTTTAATTGAGGAAGTTGAGAAACATAGGTTCATGCATCTCTCATTATCCCCATTTTATGGAAGAAATTAATAAAACTAAGGATCACAATCAATGACTTTTATAATTCTGTGTCAAAAACCACAGGTGTACATGGTCTGGGATCAGAAGGGAGCCCAGAAATCATTCCAGCCAGCCCTTTAGCAATGAAAGTAAAGTCAAAATGAGACAGTGACTAGTCTGAAAACATGCAGACTCAGGATTCAAATCCAGGCCCCTGAGATCTCCAGTGGGAATGGGTCTTTCAGAGCCTGCAGATGGCACACAGAATCAGAGACAACTACCTCTCCCTGCCAGCAGGCGGCACTCCTGGGACTGTCCATGGTCCTGTGCATTGAATGCCCCAGTCTGTGTTTATGAAAACAGGGCAATAAACAGGAAAAGTTATTTGGCACACTCTTCAGAAGAAACAGGAAAGGCTAGAAGAAAAGTCAAGTCTGCTAACTGGCAGAGGGTCTGGGGACCAGCCAAGAGATTAATGTTTGCAGAGAATGGAAATGAAGAAGAAAAAAGAAGAAAACAAAAGGAAGAAGAAAAAAGAAACAAAGGAGGGAAGAAACAAAGGAAGAAGAAGAAGAAGAAGAAGAAGAAGAAGAAGAAGAAGAAGAAGAAGAAGAAGAAGAAGAAGAAGAAGAAGAAGAAGAAGAAAAAGAAGAAGAAGATCAAGAACAAGAAGAACAAGAACAAGAAGAACAAGAACAAGAAGAAGAACAAGAACAAGACGAACAAGAAGAAGAAGAACAATAAGAAGAATAATAATAATAAGAACAAGAAAAACAAGAACAAGAAGAACAAGAACAAGAACACAAAGAACAAGAACAAGAAGAACAAGAACAAGAACAAGAAGAACAAGAACAAGAAGAGGAAGAAGAAGATGATGATGATGAGGAGGAGGAGTAAGAGGAGTAAGAGGAGGAGGTGGGAAAGGAAGAAGAGGAGGAGGGAGAAGAGAGGAGGAAGAGGAGGAGAAAAAAAGGAGTAAAAGGAAAAGAGAAGATGAAGAAAAAAAAAGCAAAGAGGAAAAAAAGGGAGAGGAGGAGGAAGAAGAGAAGAAGGAGGAGGAGGAGAAAGAGGAGAAACTGAATCTCAGTTTCCTCTTCTGTGACAGGAGGGCATCTCAAGGGTGCCCCAATTCTAATACTCCTTATTTTAATGTTTCTTCCAAATCCAATTCTCAATATGTCTATGAAAAGAAAAGATCAAATGTCCATCCCAACCTCTTGGGACCAGACCGCCACAGAGTAATGTTCAAAGAATAATTTTATGGCCCTGCTTCCCTACAGGAGACTCTGTGCCTCTACATTGAGGGAAGATGCTCAAGACATGTGGTAGGCCCAAGGCTGGGTTTTATTATCTGCCCTGGCTCCTGGAAATTCATCTTTCTTACTCTTTGTGCTCTGGAAGATAACCAGGGAAAGAGGGATCCTCTGTGATGCTTGCCAACTCTCCACCCGGCTTTGATTACTTCGAGCTCCAGAAATAAATGTTCTCTCCAGGTATTGCTTCAGGGAGGGGGGAAAGTTTGCTGTACCCAGTCCCTTCCCTGTTTCCTCTTCCAGAAACTGGTTTCCAAAGGCTTTCTCTAGCTCTCTAATTGCGTTTTGCCGGGTTTAGGCTTTGTGGCTTTGTCAAGTAGATTAAGGATTTTTTCTCTCCTCCTTTCCCCCTAACAAACATCCTTTTTTCATCAAAAACTGCTATCATCCATGCTAGAGAGAGGCATCAGCAGGGCAGGGGGAGGATTCCTTTGGCTCTTAATTGAGGGTTGCCGGAGATTTCTTAATGCATAACATCTGGGTGAAGTGCCCACTGTGTGTGTGTGTGTGTGTGTGTGTGTGTGTGTGTGTGTGTGTGTGTGTGTGTTTGTCCCTTCCCTAGGTCCCCTGTCATTCGATAAAAACTGAATAGACCAGAGCTAACATGGGGAGCAAGGGAAAAGACATATAACTCTGAGAGGCTGACATTGTTTGCTTGGACAATGCTCTGTTTCCATATATTCTTTGTTTTTGAAAGGGGGAAAACAAGGGGATCTTTCCTGAGGAAGTAGGAGAAGACAGTCTTTGGAGATTGTTTTCATCCTCAGATCACAGGACTGAAGTCAGAAGGATCCCAGAGGTCATTTTGACCGCAACCCTTATTTTAATGATGAAGAAAAGGAGGACCAGAAAAAGAAAATAATTTGCCCAATTTGCTAAATAAGCAGCTGAGTCAGGATTCAAACACAGTCCCTGAGATCCTAAGAGCTGATCTTTTTGCTTTACCCCAAGCCTTCATCTGTAACACGCCTGTGGTTAAGGGGATAAAATTTGTAAGGTTTGCCCTTTCCATGTTGGTTTCATCTGAATTCAGATGTGCAGGATTAACCCAATGGAGTTTACATGACACTGATTCAAAAAACCACATTCCTGTGCTTTGCAGCAAATTACGTTGGCGGGGATTTTTCATCTAAAAAAAAAAAAAAAAAAACTCAAAAACAAAACAACAACAACAAAAGGAAAAGACTTCTTATCTGACATGTGCTATATGATAAACAGATGTGTTCTAAACCAGATAAATAAAAATGTGGCGTTCATTGCTAATGACTGCAAACTAGCCAAGAAAGTTTGCCAGCTTGTTTGTAGATGGGAATGACTGGGAATCTGGTACCATGTACAAAACTAGGAAACTGCCTTCAAATAAGGCCTGGAGACCACCATGTCCCAGAACATCAGAAGTAGGTTCATGGGATCATAGAATCTTAGAATGTCACATGTAGGAAGGATTTAAGCGATCCTCAAGTTCCACCTCTCTCTCTAATGTACCAGGACCAATAATATAGCATGAGAGAAGGGTTAAATTAGATGATCCCGCGGGTATCTTCATGCTTTAGATTCAGTGGGTTTCGAGCAATGGGGGACTAACTATAAAGATGAGCACCTAGAAGAGTGGAAAGGGGTTAGGACCAATTAGTAAAATAAATCCTAGATCTGAGGTCTAGATTCTGTCATTCATTAACTCTCTACTCCTTTTCTGTCCTAAATTTCAGATCACTGATTATATCCTCAGTGGATAGGCACTCTACTAAATACAATTCTAATCAGTGGTTGAGCCTACGGGATATGTACATCCTAATCCTTCATGTTGTCAGTTGAATAGTAAAGAGCCATATCTCCTCTGTGTTCTCAATAATCTGGTACAGATGGTTAGCAAGGTTTTACATTTACAACTCACATTAATGACTTCTTAATATAATCAAGAAAAACTGGGTATTAGATGAGGCTTATAATAATTTACTATAACTATCTAGAATTCTAAAATGTCAGAGCTGGAAGGGACCTTAGAACAAAGAATGTCAGAGCCAGAGGGAGGACTTAGAACACAGGATATCAGAACCAAGAACAACCTTAGAACACAGAATGTCTAAGCTAGAAGGAACCTTAGAACATGGAATGTCAGGGCTGAGAAAGGTCTTAGAACACAGAATGTCAGAGCTGGAAGGAACCTTGGAACACAGGATATCAGAACTGGGAGGAACATTAGTTTACAGAAGGTCAGAGCTAAGAAAAACCTTTGAACACAGGATGTCAGAAATTGAAGAGAGATTAGAACAAAAAATATCAGAGACGGGAGGGAATTTAGAACACAGAATGTCAGAGCTGGGAGGGATCTTAGAACACTGAATGAAAAGCTGGGAAGAAACTTAGAACAGAGAATTTCAGAAATGGAAGGGATTCTAGAATATATTATATAAAAGTTAAAAGGGACGTCAGCACAGTGAATGTTAATGATAGGAGGAGCCTTAGAATAACAGAATGTCAGAGTGGGGAGGGTGATTGTAGATTCCCTAGTGTAGCCCTCTCATTTTATCATATATGAGACTTGGATTCAGAACTGAAGGAATTTATTCAAGGTCATAAGACATTAGTAAGGGAGCAGAGATAAAATTCAGGTCTCCTGACCCTCAGCCCAGGCAACTGCCATATCAGATATTGTTCCATTCCCTCGATAAGCCTTAGCTATTATAGTTGAGTCTGAGTCTCTGACCTGAGGCCCAAAGTATGAGGGAAAATATCCCCAGATTTAAGATAAAGATCAATGGGGGTGGGATAATTTGACTCCCTTCACTCTTAGTTACGTTTCCCCTCCTTATAATATTATTGTTGGTATTTATGGAGTAGCAACTCATTCATTCATTCATTATTTATTAAGCACTGAGATCACAAATGTAAGTATGTGAGATACTGAGGGATACAAAGATAATGCCTTCAAGCAACTTATAGGTTAATGGAGGAAATGGCATACTAGAAAACACAGAATAAAATTAGGATGTGGCAGCTGGGTAAGGAGTGGAAACTAGTATGAGATAGAAACAGGGGACATCACTTTGGTGTAGGGGGAACAAGAAAGGAAGGGTTTCTGGGAAAGTTGGAACTGGGTCTTATAAAATGAATAGGAATTGGAAAAGTGGAAATGTGTGTATATGTTTATGTGTGTATGTGTGCATGTATGTATGTGTTCAGAATTCTAGCCATGGAAGATAGCTAATTTTCATTTAAATGAACATAATAATCAATCCTATCCTCAACATTGACAGTTTTTTCCCCCCCTTGAGGCTGGGGTTAAGTGATTTGCCCAGGGTCACACATCTAGGAAGTGTTAAGTGTCTGAGACCAAATTTGAACTCAGGTCCTCCTGAATTCAGGGCTGGTGCTCTATCCACTGTACCATCTAGCTGCCCCAACATTGACAATTCTTAAGAAACCTGACTCTATAGGAAGACTTCATAGGTAAACTGGCTCTTGGAAAGACTTCAGCACCCTAAGAATGGAGTATTTTATGTGTGGTCTAAAGGCAGTCGATCATCTAAGAGCTGACTCTCTTTTCTCTATTTCTCTTAAATATCCCCAAGTAGTCTCCTGTCCTTTGTGGTCAGCCACAATTAGATGCCTGCTTTCCTGTTGGCCAGGGCCCCTATTCTATAACTTTTGTCACTCTCTAGAAATAATGATTCCCATTCAGGCTCATTGTCTAAACTGAAAAGGGGCTGAGGAAATTTAAAAGAAATAATTTGGGGCAAGATTTTGGCTTATTTTGACTTAGCTGTCTCTGGTGTCTCGGTGGATAGTGCCCTGGACTCAGTGAGCAAAAACTGAGTCCAAATCTGGTTTCAGATACTTACTTGTTATGTGACCATGGGTAAATAATTTAACCTTCATCTGCCTCAGTTTTCTCATCTGTAAAAGAGGATTAGTAGTACCTATCTCCGTACATTTTACAAAACTTTTTTTTTTTTTTAGCAAACTAGAAATTGCTATATAAAAACTAGTTATTTGTACCCTTATCACCTTGTCTTCTTGCCAAAGTAATGATCACAAATCTAAGCTTTCTGACCTTCATGCCTTTTTTTTACATTATTTTTTTTAACATCAAATCAATAATCATTTGACATTTGTTAATCATTTACTATGTGCAATATTTACTATTGGACACAAGGGGAAATACAAAGACCAATGGGCTCACTAGCCCACTTTCAATAATAACTTTTTTTTTTTTTTTGGTGGAGGGAGGAGACTTTGTGATATAATTAATTTAGGGAACTATCCAGGAGGAACCTCTTTGTACCAATGGAAATCGGCACATGAGCAGCAACTTTGATTCTTAAAGAATTATCTGGGGCCCCGAGAGTTTGTGACTGGACCAAAGAGCCATAGCATATCCTTCCCTTTTTACAGGTATCAAGAAGCTCCATGCTGCCTCCATCCCCATTTGAGGAATTGGAGGAAGGCTTTGCAGTGAATGTCAAAATGAATGAATAAACGAAAGAAAATGAATATAATTTATCCACATTGTTACAAGCATTACTGGCAATGATCATTATGATAATAAACAAGGTCTCCTTTTGAATTGCTATTATAACCTTTGGAGTCATCAAATTCCAGCATGCATTTAGATCATATAATTAGAAAGAGCTTGGGGCAGATTTTGAACTCAGGTCTTAATGACTTCAAATGGAATATTATTCACTACGCCACCTTGCTGCTTATATTATAACAAGTGAATTTCAAAGATTCCATGTCTATTCTTCAGTTGGAAAACCTCTTATATCAAATTTGGCTTATCCTTAGAAATAGCAGAGCTTTACTGTACAGTTTTTGACATGATAACAATAACAATATTAATCATCAATAATAATCACTCATGTTTATGTGAACTTGACTATTTAAAATATTTTCATTTCCATTTTATCATTTCATCTTTGCAACAATCTTGTGAGACAGAAAGTGTGTCATTATGCCCATTTCCACAGATGAACAAATTGGGGCTCAAAGAGATCCAGGATCACTTGGGTCTCTTTCAGCAAAAGAATTAACTATCTTACCTTAGATCATCATAAAACTGCTTTTTTTTAGATTTTCCTCACTTCTTAGTCCCACTCCTAGTGAAAAGAGAATAGGTATCAATTTAAAAAAAAAAAAAAATATATATATATATATATATATATATATATATATATATGAGAGAGAGAGAGAGAGAGAGAGAGAGAGAGAGAGAGAGGAAGAGAGAGAAAGAGAAAGAGAGAGAGAGAAAGAGAAAGAGAGAGAGAGAAAGAGAAAGAGAGAGAGAGAGAAAGAGAAAGAGAGAGAGAGAAAGAGAAAGAGAGAGAGAGAAAGAGAAAGAGAGAGAGAGAAAGAGAAAGAGAGAGAGAGAAAGAGAAAGAGAGAGAGAGAGAAAGAGAAAGAGAGAGAGAGAAAGAGAAAGAGAGAGAGAGAAAGAGAAAGAGAGAGAGAGAGAAAGAGAAAGAGAGAGAGAGAAAGAGAAAGAGAGAGAGAGAGAAAGAGAAAGAGAGAGAGAGAAAAGAAAGAAAGAGAGAAAGAGAGAGAGAGAAAGAGAAAGAGAGAGAGAGAAAGAGAGAGAGAGAGAGAGAGAGAGAGAGAGAGAGAGAGAGAGAGAGAGAGAGAGAGAGAGAGAGAAGAGAGAGAATATACTGACTGTGTCATCCTAGACAGGTCACTTGATTTCTCAATGCTCAGAGTTGTAAAATCACTGACAATCTAATTTGTAAAGGGAGTTTACAGGGAATTCTTTATACCTATGAAATCACAGGTCCAGATTAATAGTTACACTGATTATCTTTTGTTTTCAAAGAGGACCAATGACTTCACAGAGTGATGTCTTTGATTTGAGCATAAATTGGATTTAAGTGAAACAGAATTTGCACAAAGGCTTTATCATCACTATTTCTTGCAGTCATCAAAATCCAGTGGCAAGATGAAAGGCAAGATGATTGCTAATGGCCCAGGATTCACTGAATGATCTTGATGTACCAATGCACATCAGCACATGAGCAGCAACTCTGATTCTTAAAGAATTGCCTGGGGCCCTGAGTGTTTGTGACTGGACCAAAGAGCCATAGCATGAACTTTCCTTTTTACAGGCATCAAGAAGCTCTATGTTGCCTCCATCCCAATTTGAGGACCAAGCTCTAAGCACAATATAGCACCTATTTCAATTGCCTTGGAACAAATTATTCTCACCACCTAAGTTTTCACATACTCAGGTAGGCATCTTCCTACGTCATGGATAGGTTTGAAGCCTGTCAGTAACTTTCAGTCTGGCTTAGCCCCCATTTGTCCCTATCTGTTTTACCAGGGTATAGCTTCTTGGAGCCATGAATAAAATTTGAGTAGTAGGTAGACATCAAAGATAGATGAGCAATCCTAAAAAGGGTTTGACAAGCCCTCCTACCAGAGGTGCTAGTCCTCCCTAAAAATCCTATAAACTCCAATAATAATAATAATAATAATAATAATAATAATAATAATAATAATAATAATAATATATATGTATATATATACACACATACACATATTATCTCTACATATAGCATATTGAGAAGGCTAGAGTATGTTAAATATATCTACAGTGGAAAACACATGTTTAAGACATGTCAAAAGTCAGTATAAAATATGAAAAAATATTTTTCATGGATACAGTCTAAGACCTTATGAGTCTGTCTAGCTTAGATCCAATATCATTTTTCCTTAATAAAACTTAATATGGCTTCCAAATTTAAGAGGGAATTCAACTAACATATTAGTCATTTGAAATATACAAATGCTGGGGGCAGCTAGTGGCACAATAGATAGAGCACCAGCCCTGAAGTCAGGAGGATCTGAGTTCAAATCTGATCTCAGACACTTAACACTTCCTAGCTGTGTGACCCTGGGCAAGTCATTTAACCCCAATTGCCTCAGCAAAAAAAAAAAAAAAAAAAAAAAAAGAAAGAAAGAAAAGAAAAGAAATATATAAATGCTACCCCAAATAAAACAAACAACTAACTCCTTCTTCCCCTAATTATATCAAAATATTATCAAGACTCCAGATTTGCATACATCAAAAAGAAGACGAATCTGAAAGCTTTGATTTTGAGTCTAGAGGTCACATTGAGGCAATGTATGAAAATAAGACACATAAGGCAATACTCTATACTGGAAATGATCTGGCATCAGAGATTGAACTGCTGTCCACAATCATCCAAACAACAGGGATCCCTAAAAGTTTAACAACATTAAAAAAATGTTACCATAGCAAATATTCATAATGTCCAAGCTAGATGGTACAAAAGGCTTTTAAATTAGCGAGGAATTACATGGAAACATATTGTTCCTGTTGTTCTATGGACTACCAGAATTCTATCAATTGTTTCAATGAGGGACAGAAGATGAGCTTACATCTCAATACCTTTATTCAATTATTAGAAATGGTTATTCTGTACCCTTGCAGTAGTCTGAATATGAAAAAAAATCCTCGACTTGTTTGAGGATTATTTCTCTCTGATCCCCTTTGAAAAAGATGAGAACAAAGTGATAATATTAACAATAATAGAATTTAACAAATAAATGGTGCTGGAATGCAGCCATTCTCATAGATAAAACCTTTGCCTGCCATCTCCTGGAGAGAACAGTGATCCACTTAAGATTTAAATATAATGCTTTTGAAAGATTTTGTCACAAACAAGATTAGAAGGGAAGCAATAAACTGGGAAAATATTTTTACATTTAAGCGTTCTGCTAAAGGCCTCATTTTTAAAATATACAGGGAATTGACTCAAATTTATAAGAATTCAAGTTATACTCCAATTGATAAATGGTTCAAGGATATGAATAGACAATTTTCAGATAAATTAAAACCATCTCTAGTCATATGAAAAGGTGCTCTAAATTACTATTGATCAGAAAAATGCAAATTAAGACAAGTCTGAGATACCACTACACACCTATCACATTGGCTAAGATGACAGGAAAACATAATGATAAATGTTGGAGGGAATGTGGGAAAACTGGCATTGCTGGTGGAGTTGTGAACTGATCCAACCATTCTGGAAAGCAATTCAGAACTATGCCCAAAGAATTTATCAAATTGTGTATACCTTTGATCCAGCAGTGTCTCTACTGGGCTTATATCCTAAAGAAACCTTAAAGGAAGAAAAGGGACCTACATGTGCAAAAATGTTTGTGGCAGCTCTTTTTGTAGTGGCCAGAAACTGGAAACTGAGTGGATGCCCATCAATTGGGGAATGGATGAATAAATTGCGGTATATGAATATTGTGGAATATTATTGTTCTGTAAGAAATGACCAGCAAGATGATTTCAGGAGGGCCTAGAGAGACTTACATGAACTGATGCTAAGTGAAATGAGCAGAACTAGTAGATCATTATACACGACAACAAGAAGACTTATGATGATCAGTTCTGATGGACATGGCTCTCTTCAACAACTTGATGATTCAGATAATTTCCAATGATCTTGTGATAAAGAGAGCCAGCTACACCCAGAGAAAGCAGTGTAGAAATTGTGTGGATCACAATATAGCATTTTCATTGTTGTTTACTTATATTTATTTTATTTCTCATTTTTTCCCTGTTTGATCCAATATATTGGATTTAGCATATACATCTACCATGTCCAACATATATTGGATTACTAGGGGAGGGGGTGGAGAAAGGGGAGGGAAAACTGGAATGCAAGGTTTTGCAAGAGTTAATATTGAAAAATTATCCATGCATACATTTTGAAAATAAAAAGCTTTTAGTTGGTGTAGTGGATAGAGCACTGGCCCTAAAGTTAGGAGGACCTGAATACAAATCTGGTCTCAGACACTTAATACTTCCTGGCTGTGTGACCCTGGACAACTCACTTAACCCCAATTGCCTCAGCAAAAAAAAAAAAAATAATAAAAAAATAAAATAAAATAAAATAAAATAAAACCTTTAATTTAAAAAGGAAAGATTTTGTCATGTTCAAATCCTCTTAAATTTCTGACTACATGGACTTAGAAGCTTTCAGCATAGAATGATCTAGCAGAAAGAATTAAAATCACAGGATAAGACATAGTCTGGCATCTTATCTGCTATTGGGGTTTGCCTAAAGAAGCTTTTGATGGAACCAGAGAAGAAATAGCTTGCATCTTAACATTTTTCTCAAATCACAAGAATGAATCATTTTATGCTCCTGCACAATAATTTCCAGAGCATTATAAAAGGGGGGAAAAACCCTAAAGGTAAGATTGTGTATTTTCCCAGCACTGAACTCTATCAAATATAAAATGAGAAAAACAAGAATGACAATTATGAAAACAATTTTCATTTCTGTAGCATGAAGTACCTTTCCCATAGCAACTCTCTGTGAGATAGTGTATTAGTATTCTTATCTTGTAAATAAACACATTAATATTAAGTGGCTTTTTCAGGGTCGTGTAGACTATAATCATTAGAATTTGGACTTCTGACCCTAAGAGCAATGCTTTTTCAAGTACATTCCATTGCCCAAATGCCTCATTTTAGACATGGGGAAACTGAGGCTTGGAACAAGAAAATGATCTGCATCAAATAACATGGAAAATTAATGGAAGAATCAGGGCTTGACTCCATATTTCTTGGCTCTCAGGTCAGTCTTCTTTCCATGATACTATGTTGTCTCACCTTCTATTTCTTCATAAATGATCTCAGAATTCTAACCTCAAAAGCTCTAGCAAAAGTGGCTAGAAGGTAGGACTTGGAACAAAGAAAGAGAACCTCTGGTTTTGATAGTCCATGCATCATTCTGACTCTATTTTAAACATTTAAATGTCATTGCTTAGTCATAAGAGGCACATGACTCTTATCAAGGCTCATGGAGCTTCCAGTATGAGCATTTGGCCTTCTGTCATTTCCTATGGGAGGGAGCAAAACACAGGGGTGACAAGGGCACATCTATTTTGGACCCCCATTTCCAAGCTCCTTGATATCATTTAAAATCAGCTGGCATGAACAGAAGCCTTTGAGTTTCTTTCATGTAAATGGCCGAATGCGGCTATCAATGAAAGACAGTCTTAGGAGAGCGGAAGTCCGCACCAATAGCTTCTCAATCAGCTTTGGCATATGTATACATTACGCTGTTTGATCTTGCTGGATCCTGTATTTAGATAATATAATACACTCCTGTTATCTTTCTCCATGGTAGAGGGGACCATGAGCAGATAGCCAATGGGGCAAGATAAAATTAGCACCTCTTTGCTGGAAGATAAACATTTTCTGCAGGAAAAACGTTGATTACAATGTCAAAGCCAATGGCAGGGATATTATGGATAGAGTTCCCCTTTGAGTTTTAATTCCTATTTATAATAAAAGGAAATAGCATTGGTCTGACATAGGGTGATGGTGGAAATGTATTAGCTCAGCTTAGTGAAGGAAGGGTAGCGTAGTGGAAAATGGGCTGGCCCAGGAATTGGGAAACCTGGACCTAAGTCCACTTCCTTTAACTATCTGGATGACTTTGATCCATTCACTTCCCTTCTCTGGACAATGGTATCTATTATATGACATTTAGCCTTAGATGATTTCTAAAGATGTTTTTGATTTTCTATTTTTGAAGGTATCTTTCAGCTCTGGTCTATTTGATTTTATGTGATCTAATGACCCCATGATTGTAACTTTTCTTGAAACTGTGGTCAATGGCTCAGGTAAAAAACTGGAAGGAAGACCAATGAAAATTAGTACATGTTAGAAAAGATCCAAAAAAAGAACTTTCACAATCAAAATGTACTGTAGAAACTTCTTCTGCCCTCAGTATTATCTAAACTGTTTACTTTTAATTAGTTGTTTTGCAATAGGGAATTCCTAAAGGGTGGTTCTTGTCCTGGCTTTCTAAGTCCTCCAAGATTTGGTTCCGATCTTTTCAATATTATTTTCCTGATTCCCCTGTATACCTTTCTATATCAGCCTACTCTGATGAGGTTATGGGTTACTTCATCTATCTGCTACTTTTGATTCTAGCTTCCACCATCTGGAGTTCCTTCATTATTAGGGAGTCAATGACTAGCACTACAATTTTATTTAAATACTTAACATCCCTCCCACGTACTCCTATATACATCATCACAATTCTCCTTGGAAGCAGTTCTTTAGTTTCTTCCATGTGGAGAGAGACCGTCTTCTTTTTCTTCTCCACAGATGGTATCCAAAGCATTCATGCACCCAACCCCCATATACTCAGAATACAGAATTTCAGAATGTAGGGCATTTGAAACATGTAAATATAAAGATGGTGTTCCACCCTTATTCCAATTAATCAAAGAAGGTCCAGGAAGCTAGTTTGAATCAATCAGAGCTGTAAATCAGGGAGAAAAAGTACTTAATTAAGTTGAGAAGAATAAAAAGTGATTTTGGTCATTAGATGAAGATATCTAAGACACTCAGGGAATATTTTGTGATTGGATAAAAGAATTAGACACATCTTTTGGGCCACAGATAAAAACAGCAACAAATTCTGAGCCACTCAATTTAGTGATAGTCAAATCCCACCGGCAAGGACTTCTGAAAGCTTTCTCTTTTCTCTCCATTCTATTGACTTTGACAAATCTGAAGAACTTTGCAGGAAGCAGCATTTCTGGAACAGTAGTGACCGATGGCAGCATTTGAATAAGATACTGGGAAACACACTGAAGATAAACTAGACATGCAGAGGTAAGGAAAATGTAGGGGATATGGCTTCACAGGGTGGAGGCAAAGATTCTATAAAAATGGACAATCCTTGGAGTCAAGCAGAGAGTTACACAGAAGGGAGATATCACTTGTTTTTGCTGTTAAATCATCTTTAAATCAAATTTTGACTCTCTTTGATCCCATCTGGGATTTTCTTGGCAAAGATACTGGAGTAGATTTGCCATTTCCTTCTTCAGCTCATTTTACAAATGAGGAAAGTGAGGCAAACAGGGTAAAATGACTTGCCTAGGGACATATGTCTAGTAAGTAACTGAGGCTGGTTTTTAACTATGGTAAGCCAAGAACTGTGCTAAATACTTTTACAGATATTATCTCATTTGATCCTGACAATAAGCCTGACCAGTTCTAATGGTCTTATGATGAAGACAGATATCTGGACTGAGTATACATCACAATATAGTATTTTCACTCTTTTTGCTTTTGTTCGCTTGCATTTTGTTTTCTTTCTCATATTTTCTTTTGATCTAATTTTTTTGTGTGCAGTATGATAATTGTGGAAATACATATAGAAGAATAGTACATGTTTAACCTATATTGATTACTTGCTATCTGGGAGAAGGGGGGGTGGGAAGGAGAAAAATAATTTGGACACAAGGTTTTGCAAGGGTGAATGTAGAAAATTGTTTTGAAAATAAAAAGCTTAAAAAGGACAATAAATAAGCCTGAGAGGTAGGGGCTGCTATTATAACTGAGAAAACTGAAGCTTCCAGGGTAAATTGACCCACTGGCTGAAATAACTCTATGACACTACCAAACTGTCTGACATCTCTATGATTCTGTGACTCTATATTCCTATCTGGAAAGCTGATTTAATCCCATGATTGACTCCTTGGGGATGTGGTTTAACTAACAGTTATAAAGTATTCTTTGATTATAAAGTGTTAAAAAATACAATCACAATTTTGCCAAAGAGACTAGAATCCTTTGAGCTGATAGGATCATAAAGCTAATCTAGGTCAACCCCTTCATTTTACAATTGAGAAAACTGAGGACCACAGGAACAGGTTAAGTGTCTAAGGCCACTTGGGAAATAATTGGCCGGGGTAGGTTTGAAACTAAATCACAGGATCATAACCTTTAGAATTCAAAGAGACTTTATAATATCTTGCTCAAACAGTTCATCTTCCAGATGAGGAAACTAAGGCTCATAGAGGAGAAATGATATCTGAGACCTCACAATTCCAGACCCAATGCCGTTTCTACTCTAGGTAAATATAATTGTATTATTCTTTGATAGCACTTTTCACACTTTAAAAAAAAGATGTTTTCCAGTTTATATTCTTCATTATTTCTCACAATAACGCTGTCAGGTTGGTCTAGTCCACATTCCCCTAAATTCCAAATGGGGAAATTGAATGAAGGGAGATTTGGCAACTTGTTGCATGTCACATTGGCTTTGTGAGGCAGGCAGAGCTAGAAGCTCTGAGCCCCCAAATCCCTTGTGTTTATTGCGTCTGCTGGCATCATTATACAACCAGTTATACAAATGTTTTAAGTATGGGGATAGGGCTGGATGTTGGAGAAAATGGCAAATGAGGTCCTTCCCCATGAGGCTTTCAGTCTAAACAGACAAACAGACACAACACAAACCAGAGGCCGGGTAGGGGACACACTGAGAAGAGGGTGGGTGGCCAGGCAAGCCCAGCTTTGCAGTTGGGGGTGGGGCACTCTGTTATATCATTTGTTATGAGAACCTCACAGGGAAGTCCAAGAAAGGGCCAGCTGGACTTCTCACTAATGCTCACAAAAGGCTATATAAGATATCTCTGCAAAATGGCAAAATTCCCCAATATGTAGGCAGAAGACTATTGATTATTCAATTCAATTTAATTCAGTTTGCTTTAATTTAATGCAATCCAGTTCAGTTCAATTCAAGACAAATATTTACAAATTGCATTTTAATAGATGGTAAAAATACAAAGACAATGATGAAAAAGTTCCTATCTTCAAAGAGCTTGCATTCTATAAGAGGATGTATACAAACATAGAAATGTAAAGTGACAGAAAGTATTTTTTTTAAAAAATGCATTTTATTGATGCTTTTTCTTCATCACATAATCATTCTTCACCTCACCTCAGATTGAATTCTCCCATGAGATAAAACAAGTACAAGAAAAAGACTGAGACATAAACTGTATGACAATGTATGCATCATTCTATCCAAACAGTCCCCCACTTCTGCCATGAGGAAAAATAAGTGCCTAGCTCTTTCTTTTCTAGGAGATGCCTTTTTTAATAATATATGGTTTTTTTCAAATATATGCAAAGATAATTCTCAGCATACATCCTTGCAAAATCTTGAGTTCCAAATTTTTCTCCCTTCCTTTCCCCCTTTCCTATACAGCAACAAAAAAGGTAAAAAAAAATACTGTTGTGATCCACACTCAGTTCCCACAGTCCTCATTTTGGATGCAGATTTCTCTCTCCATCACAAGTCTATGGGAACTGTCCTGAATCACTCGTTGTTTAAAAGAGCTATGTCCATCAAAACTGATCATCACATAATCTTGTTGCTGTGTACAATGTTCTCTTAGTTCTACTCATTTCACTTAGCATCAGTTCTTGTAGTCTCCCCAGGCTTTCTGAAATCATCCTGCAGATTATTTCTTATAGAACAATAATATTCCATTATATGCATATACCATAACTTATTCAGCCATTCCCCAATTGATGGGTGTCCACTCAGTTTCCAGTCCCTTGACACCACTAAAAAGGTCTGCTGCAAACATTTTTGTACTGGTAGGACCTTTTCCCTTTTTTATGATGTCTTTGGGATACAGTCCTAGTAGAGACACTGCTGAATCAAAGAATATGCACAGTTTGAGAAGCTACATTATTTTTCTCCATAACTCAGAGTGATCATTGTGTTTCTTGTTCTCTTGGTTCTACTGTTTTTCTGCTACATCAGTTTATACAAATATTACCATGTTTCTATGATTTTCATTTAATCAAAATTTCTTACTGTACAATAATATCCCTTTATACTTATAAAGTATTTTTCTTGCCCAAGTACCCACATTATTTGCACCTATTTTGCTTTTAGCTTTGTTACCACAAAGAACACCACAATGAATTTTAAGAGAAACAGAGAAATAGAGATAAAAACAGAGAAGTGAGAAAGAGAGAGAAATGGAGAAAACAAAAGAGAGCAAAAGAAAGAGAGAGAACACATCGAAAGGAAAGAGAAAGGGAGAGAGATGAGAAAAGGGGAGAGATAAGAAGAGAAAAGAATGAGAACAGAGACACAGAAAGAGGAGACAAAGAGAGGGACAGAAAAAGTGTGTGTGTGTGTGTGTGTGTGAGAGAGAGAGAGAGAGAGAGAGAGAGAGAGAGAGAGAGAGAGAGAGAGAGAGAGAGAGAGAGGAGAGTGGGAGATGGAGGGAGAAAGGGAAAAGAATAAAGGGAGAGTTAGAAAGGGAGAGGGACAGACAGATAAATACAGCATATAGTAGGTTAGAGATTCTATTAACCAAATAGTCATGGGTAATAGAAGAAGCTTGGCTAGGAGAACCTTCTTCTGAATCAGGAGCAGGGATGCTCTCCATTACTAGTGAATTCCAGTTCTTCATTATTTGTGACAAAACTGATTGGATAAGTAGGAAGTCTGTGATTTTTAGTGAAGTCATTGAAGTCATGGATTTTATTTTTATTGTATATTTATTTATCTAACCCCCACTCCCAATCCCCAATACAAAACTATCAATAGTTTTAAAAGTTAAATCAAAGTTTTAAAGTTAAGCTATGTTAATAATAACAGCTAGTATTTACATGATACTTTAAAGTTTACAAAATGCTTTTCATATGTTATTTCATTTGATCTTCACCACAACTCTGTGAGATAGGTACTAGTTTTACTCCCATTTTACAGATGAGAAATCTGAGACAGGCAGTAGTCAAAGGACTTGACCCAGCATCATGCAGCAACTAAATGTCTGAGGCAGTATTTGATCTTGGATTTCTCCTATCACAAAGTCCAACATTCTCAGCATTTAGGTGCCTCAAGAATATACGTAGAGTAAAGGTTTGTACATGCTTACTGCTAAAGCATGTCTCAAAAATGGAGTCATTGTGACGTGGAATAAGTTTTATTTAAAATTATATCTGCACTGTTGTCTCACACCAGCTAGGTGGCACAGTGGATAACACAATGGCAAAGTATCTTAGAATATGATCTAAGAGTTCTACAGAGTATCTTAGAGTCAGGAAGACTTGAATTTCAAATACTACCTCCAAGCCTTATTAGTTAGATAACCCTCCGCAAACCCTCACTTTCTTCATATTTAAAACAGAAGGGAATAGATTCAGTGTTCTTTATGGTCCTTTCGATCTCTAAATATGTGATTCTATGATCTTCACCCTATGATCCTTTCTCCTGCAACAACAATCTGTCCATGAAAATCTATATTTGCTTCTAAATGAGTGCACACGATTCAGTTACACTATAATCTGCCTGATCTCAGAAGAAAGATTTAGGAGCAGTGAGGGTAGATTTGGGCTCATTGTAAAGGATAAACTTCCAAAGCATTGGAGCTGTCCAAAGTGGATTGGGCTACTTTGGGAAACAGCAAGTCATCCCTCACAAAAGGTCTTCTAAGAGAGGAAGAATTGTTGAGGATGAGATAGAAGGGATTCTTGCCCAGTTGCGGGTTGGACTAGATGCCCTGCAAAGTCCTTGCAAATTCTGAAATTCTATGATTCTATAAAGAGGATTAAAAAAAAAAAAGCAAAAGATTCCCTCCAGTTCCAAATGTGAAAAATAAGAGTCTCTGTGATTGTTAGCAAATCACTTATTTATTGTCTGTTAAATGAGAATTTTAGAGAATGTTTGTGCCCATATCTTACCAAATCCAGGTAGACACAATGACATCCACATTGAATACCGTTACTATAGCACACAAGATATAAGAAACATCTTTATCTCAAATGGATGAATTTGTTTCAAAACCAAATTTATATAGCAAGTTTAGCCTGAAAAGTAAA
Organism: Sminthopsis crassicaudata; assembly: GCF_048593235.1. Taxonomy (NCBI): domain Eukaryota; kingdom Metazoa; phylum Chordata; class Mammalia; order Dasyuromorphia; family Dasyuridae; genus Sminthopsis; species Sminthopsis crassicaudata. Next base: position 54,210,234 of record NC_133618.1, on the reverse strand, counting down.
ATAAGAACAAATATTCCCATCATATTGCATAATTAATAATAATGATGGTGGAGGTGGGTGATAGCAATATAGCTAGTATTTACATAATATAAAGTATACAAGGCACTTTAAAAATATTTAAAGTGACTTCTCTAAGCAAATTAACATAGTAAATACATATTATTGCCATGATTCATCATAGGATTTAATGATATAAGATGGACCCACTCGGTTTTCTTATCAATGAAATAGAGTGGACTAGATATTCTCCTCATTCTCTTTCTATTTTAAATCTATATTCTCTCATTTTGTTGATGATACCAAGGAGTGACTTGGCTATAATCACATAGCTAGTGAGTGTCCAAGCTTGACTTAAATTCAAGTCTTTAACTCCTAAGTTGGTCTATACTGCCTTTGTCTCCCATTACCTGACTCTCATGAAAATGTCAACACTTAAGTGTTGTAGAGGAGAGGACCACAATGTTGTAGAGGAGAGGACCACAACACAGCCAGAACCTCTTTAAATGTATTTGCTAAGTAGTTAACAAAATAAGTCAAGTCTGTATTTTAACATCTGCATCAATGGTCATCAAGTTCTTTGATCACATATCCCTACTAGTTAAAAAAACTTGTGGACATATATCACCAATGTTGTATATTTATGTATAAATTATATGTGTATTGTTCGATTAATAATTATGTATACTAGAATATAGAAAATGCATATTTTAAAAGATGAGATAACATGAAATAATAGTTTAAAGTAATATTCTCATATACAATAATCTTGCTCATTAAATCACAATAATAAATACTATGATAATTATAATTAACAATTTAAAATATGCTTATATATAAGCTTATCATATTATAATTCAATATAGTAATTCTTTAATAAAGAACATTATGATTGGATTTACTTTATTATTTTTGAAAATATTGGTTTAATACTTTCTGATAAAGGAGCAACTAGGTGGTCCTGAGACAGGAATCAGGAAGGCCTGAGTTCAAATTGGCCTTAGACATTTACAAACTATGTGACCCTGGGCAAGTCACTTACCTCTAACCTACCCTCCATTCCCAGGCTCTCCAAAAACAACAACAACAAAAAAACAAACCTAACTTTGTGACAGAGCAATTTAAAGTGCTAATTACAAGTTGGGTTTTTAATACTTGGTTGTAATAGGTGTTTCAAGACATATTATAAAGACATGTCTATCCATGGGAAAGAAGTATATTCTTATCTGAGTACTAAAACATAATATTCATCTTTCAGCGCCAGACACTAGTTTTTTAAAAGATTTTTGCTAAAATTCAATTAGTACATTAGCATCTTCCCTAATGTCAATCAATTATTTTTGTGAATTAATCAGATTATTTTCAAATACTTTCATATGGGTTCTAAACCTAATGAAAATTTCTAGAAATAATTTTTAAATATGTTAGAAAATTCAATTTCCAAAGAGAAATTCTGTGCAATTTCTGCTAGTGACAGTATCATCCTGAGGTTAGGACCCTTAGCCTTGCTTGGGAACAAGATGCCATTGAAGTCTGTGGAGGTTATTGATGGGAGATGGCAGAGTTGGAGTGGGGGTGGATGATGAGCTGTATTGAGCAAAGTTTTGTTGAATAAAAGCCATCATGTATCACATAAGAGGAAGGACTATGATTGTTGATCTGATGAGATGCCCTTGGAGTCATAACATGGCCCTCTAGGGTCAGCTTCCTTTCCATTTTGGATACCCCTGATCTAGATGGCCAGTTTGCATAAAAAACCAATCTCTCTGGAATGGAAGATTCTAGCTCCAAGTCTCAAAACACCAGAAGAAGAAAACATGAGAGAACATACTGACTGGACTGGAAAATACAGATTTGGGATCTAGAATTCAACCTTGTACAAACCAGCTTTGTAGCACTGGGAAAGTCTCTAGACCTGAGCTTCCTCCCATACAAATGTGATCTGGATTTCATGATCTCTAAAGCTCTTTCCACCCTAAATTTTAGGTAAAAACTCTCATAGATACAGTACTTTGAGGTTTATAAATCATTTATATAGGGAGACAGAGAAATACAAGTGAAATTATAATAGGTAGAGTCAACTCATAAAAGTAAAAGTCCAGAGATTTGCTGCTGATTGCTGGTATAACCTTGTGTGTACGTTGTGGGATGGAGGGGTAAGGAGGGAGGTGAGAGAGACAAAGCAACAACAACCAAACCTCCGTGTTTCAAAGTCCTATGATATGAAAGATTTTCATTCAAAAGTGTGCAGGAACAATCTTGGACTCTTTGACAGAAATTAATTGTTAACTTTTCAGTGTGAGCATTTACACCTCTCAAATTTCCTCTACAAATCAAGGCTAGACCTATTGTTTTGTTAATTGTTAGACTTTTAAAAGTGTGTCCTACATACATTCCACTCCACCTTACCATAGAGAGCTGGTTGTTAAATTTTTGTCAACTTACAGCTGCCTCTATCCTTTGGTAGTCTAATGAAATGTATGACTGGCTCAGACCAATATTTTTACATTTAATAAAATAAAAAAAATTGTTTATTTTTAATAAATAAAATTACAAAGGAAGTAAATTGTATTGAAATATAGCTATAAAATTCTTTTTAAATTTAGTTATCTGCTTTTTCACTTATACTAAAGACCCATCTGTGATACTGAGAGGGTAAATAATTTTCCTATGACCACACAACTGTTATGTGTCAAAGGCAGTATTAGAGTATTAGAACTCAGAGCTTCTTGAATTCAAGATTTTGCTCTGACACCATCCTACCACCAGCAGAGTCAAGGAAGGCTGGATTCCCTTCCTGCTTCGAAGATATAGTGTTTTCGGGGCAATAGAAAACTGCACTTTTCTTGCTTCCAGGATTCCCAGTGACTAAAAGTTATAGACAAATTTTGTATTTGCATTTATAGAGGGAGTTTCTAAACTGAGATTTTTAAATCACAAATTTGACTCTTCTTTCCTCACCATTCCCCACTGCATTATCACATCCTCTTATAAGCTAAGCTCAGTAGCTTTGAGGTGGGAAAGGTCTTTGATTTAAGTCAAGGCCAAGTCTAAATCCATAGACTCATGGCATCTTAATTATCCCTGAGTAGTTATGATCAGCATTGGTAGCCATTGCCTTTGTATTCTCTGAGGGAGTTCCTATTTCACTGTGGGAAAAAGCCAGCAGCTAGAGAAAAGAGGGGGCTGGAAAGACAATTCTACTGTCCATTGAGGCATTTGTTCACTAAGCTACCATTGCAAATGGTGGCCTAAAAGGTGAAGAAAAGTAAAAGAAAAAAAAAAGGCAAATAAAGGAACCATAAACGAGCTGATGGGGGACCATTATGCCAAGAAGATCATAATTTTGAAAAATAAAATATTGATGTTAAAAATGTCTGTAGGGCAGGATGGTAAATTGAGCCAGAACCTGTTTCCTCTTTCAGCTTTCCTTTCCTAATTCAAAAAATAGGGATATGTTACATTAACAACTTAATGTAACATAGTCTAATTTTACAGATAGGACTTTTACCTAACAATTTTAAGGGTTGCTAATGTAACAAGGATTTCTGTGAAAATCAAGTGATATGATGAAAGTAAAAGGCAAGCTGCTGTTATTTTGACACTTTAAAAATATAGATGGATACATATTCTATAGATGATGGATAGACAGGTGATAGATGAATAAACAATGGACATAGATTAGAGAAATACATAAGATAGAGAGAGGATGATTGTATAGATGAATGATGGGTAAATGGATGATAGATCAAAAGATACATAGAAACTAATAGAAATTTTTGGTTTATACCTGCCTGTGATTTCCTTAATGGGGGAAATTCACAGAGAAAAGAACTTCTAATAATGCACATGCTCTGAAATTGAGTCTTGTGTCCTAGAAACTATCCAGAGGTACAGAATTGCATTGTCCCACAGTTTTATTATGTTTTTACTTATTGTTTATTTTGTACTTGATTTATTATAAAAATCAAATCTTCCCCCCCTAAAGTACTTTACAAATGATCATGTTCCAAAATTGCCCAAAGCCTCCCATTTAAAATAAAATATTAATATTTTTAAAAGCCCTGTCAAGTAGACTGGTAAGCTGAGATGGGCCACTATTTCTCTCCTATGTAGTTTCCTTCTTAATAAAGCAAGAAGATGGGAAAGGATCAACTGTGAGACACCTTCCAGCATTACGGTTACCCTTCTTCTAAAGCCAATTATACCTTTAGATCTAAATCGAGAATATCTCAGGATTTAAAATGAGCCAGGACTTGGAGGTTTCCAATATCCCCCGATTTTTGAAATAAGGAAAGGGAGGCGAAAAGAGATGCTGTGACCCGACTTGAGATCCCAGAGGCCTTTAGCAACTTTCTCTTCCAAGAGTAAAAATCATAACGATCCCATTGATTTTAGGCGATTCCTTTCCCTTATAAGGTGGCTGATATCATTAGCATTCGTTGTGTAACTAAAATGCTCTTAAATGGAAGAAAGACGCAAACATGTTAAAGGCTCCTGCTACTATTATCATTAAAGGCGCTAGATTGGAAAGTTCACTTCCAATAACCCATTTTAACCCAGAGCCCTCTAGAATGTCTTTTGTCAGAATGTGCCAGAAGTGTTCAGCTCCTTTCTGCCGAACACGCCGCAGCTGGTGGTGCCTCTCGCCCGGGTCCTTTGAAACGGGGAACGCGTAGACAAGCCTTTGAAAGCCGCTAATTTGTCGGGCTTTTCCCTGCTCCGCGGAGCCCGGCTGGGGCAGGCCCTGGTTTAAATTAGCGCCGTCCCGTCCAATCTGACAGTAGCGACATGAACCTGCGCTGTCTGAATCTGCCGCCCAGATAGGGACTCGAAGGGACTCAGAATGCAGAGATTGTTTTCCTTCGGACCCCATGGAAGCCCCCACGGTGGGAATTGTCTGCGGTGACAGCCTTAACACTTCCCAGAAGCGAGGACCCCAGTGTAGAAATGGCATTGCCCACCCTGAAAGTGAGAAGGTAAAGTTTATTTTTTTGTCATTTTTTTCCCTCTCTCTCCCATATACAGACTGTAGCAAGACCACCAAGCATGGGCTCTTTACTCCCCTTTCTACCACGACGTACAATTCACATTTGTTAATCAAAAAAAACTGCCTGAGGTCATCCACCTAGACGCTTTTTTTTTTTTTTTTTTAAACAGGAAACGGGTTTCAGATGTTTACATGTTAAAAAGTAAGGCTACTAATCTGCTTAGCCATTTCATAGTCGTCACTGGCCAATTCTTTCTTACCTTTTTAGATTTCAGATCTTCAAAAATGACATGAAATTTTGTCCGTTGCATTACTTAAAATAAAAGTAAAAATCCTACTAGCCATAGTTAGGCTGGTTCCCCCAGCTCACCTGTTTCGAGGGGATAGACTAAAGCAACGTTAAAATAAATCAAACGAATTCGCCTAAGCGCTCTTGTCAACAGCTTTGCAGTCATCAAAGAGCTTGGGAATTAAATTCCATTAAGTGTGTTTCATGGACACACAGAGACATATGAATCTGTGCCCACCGAGGCATGCCTGTAGGCATTCTGCGGAGATTCTAATTATTATGGCGGTTGGTAAATCCTAATTTCAAAATAATTTTTCCACGAGTCTTTATGGTTTGTGAAACTATTTCTGCTTCCTAGACACATTGAATTCCATCAATTTCCTCTTCTTTGCCTGCTAGAAGGGCGCAACTTCTTTCCATTCACATGTTAATTTCCACTGTTTACCGAAAAAGAAGCTAGAAAAGCTTCCCCCCCCAATACTTGGAAGGAGTGAGTCCTTATATTCAGAAATTAGAAGGCTTTAAAAGTATCTATTTCTTTTTTATTATTAGGTATGGAAATGATATATTAAGAATTTTCTTCATGGCCAATCTCCAGAAACAAGAACTCTCTTTATATCATATTCTTGGATTTGTTTGTTTGTTTTAATATTTTACATTTATTCAATTACCCGTAAAAACAGTTTTCAACATTTGTTTTTTTTTTTAATTGAATTCTAAATTCTCTTCCTCCTTTCCCATTTCTGTCACTGAGACTGCAAATAATTTGTATACCATTGTCTTTTAAAAGATTTACTTTTTAAAAGAATCATCAAAAAAAGTAGTGACAAAAAGAAAAAAAATTATATCCCCATGCTTATATGAAAAAAAGAACCAAAATAATTAATGAGCCAGTCTTCCTGTTTCAAATGTCAAATCAGCAGAATATGTCTGTATTGGGAAGAATCATGTTATTCTACATAAGATTAAATAGAAGTTTTTGGGAAAAAAAATAGAGAGGATTCAGAAAAAAAAAAGAACAAACCTTGAATTTATTAAATAATTAAGTGAATTGATTTTTAGAGACAATATTGGGGAAATTAAATCAAATCATCCTATGGCTTACTAAAAAAAGATCTAGTTTTTCCAGCATTTTTGCAACACAGGAGTTGGTCTTCCAAATTATTCATGCTGACATTTTTGGGTAAAGAAGGGGGAAACGTTCTTTTTGGGGACTTGGGAGGGAAAGAAAAGTCAGTAGCAGCCCATAATATCAACTTCTTCAAAGTGAATTTTGACAGCAAGCTTTTTGTCAAGATCCAGTAATCTGTCTATATAGATCATGGAGTAGATGGAAGAAACAACCTTAGAATGACATTGGGCTGTACAAAGAGCCCTGGGTTGGGAATCAGGGAACTTAGTTTTGAAATCCCAGTTCTACCTTTTATTACCTGTGTGATTTTGGATAATAAATTCACTGTTATCTCTTAGACTTTCGCTTGCCTCTTCTATAAAAGAAGGAAATCAGACTAAATCTATAAGATTACAGTTAGAATGGTTTATTTGTTTAGGGTGGGGGAAGAAAAGGGAGAAAATAATAGTTTTCAAAGTATTGTATAGAAAAAAAATTTCCCCAAATAATATGTGTTTAATGGGATACAGATAGGTGCGTGGACTTTTATACTAAGCTGCTATACATGAATAAAGAGAGATTTTGACTCCAGTGAAATTGGATACTCAGTTAATTAAAAAACCCCTTTCCATGGAATAGACAGAGGAATTAGAGCTGACACAGCCTTTGACATAATTCATCCAACTCTCTAATTAATAGATGTGGAAACTGAGGCTTAAAAAGTGAAATGTAGTGAATCAACTCAATGAATTCTAGGCAATAAGCAAAAAAATGTTGATTTTTTTTTTTTAATCTCAACTTAGCACCCATTTTGTAGTGTTGTTCCATCTTTGCAGCTCGAAGATCCTTATCAGATCCTAGAAATTAATTGACGAAAAAAAACATCTATACAAAAGGAGGTTAGATGAAAACAATTCTATTTTCAAATGTTGAGAAATGTGCCATTTAAAACAGCAGGAGCCAAGGTAACATAGCCAGCTGTGTGGGTGGTGGGAAGCTCTGAGATCAACATTCATTTCAGGTTGGAACTCTAAGAGCCTGAGAAATCATTTTTTATGAAGAGGAGAAAATCTATTTTTTTCAAATACTGTCCCAGGATGCTGACAGACATTTCTTCTTAAAGTTTGCATAGATAGCAACTGAAAACACTGAAGGAAAAGGATGAACAAAAATGAATTAGTTTGAAAGATGAGCTTTCTGGCAATTTTTCTAATAGTTAATTTCCTCTTTTCTGTTGTGTGCACTGAAGACTTTTGCAAATGAAATCAATCAAATATACTACATCAAAACCACAACTTAATAAAAAAATAAAAAAGGGGTATCTGACCAGCAATTTTTAAAAGTAAAGTCTTCTTGGCGTATAAAATGTCATAAATATGAAGATTGCCAATGACCACAAATATATTGTAAAAATGTGCAAACCCAATGCCGAGATGTTTTCCAAGTGTACACCTGGAAGGCGTAAATCAAAGAAATCATAAACACTCTGGGTCCCAACATATGACAAGCAGGCTGAACCAGGCTAGGCTGAGCTGGGCTATGCAGGGATCACAACTCTTCTCCACATGGAAAGGAGAATGGCTTATCCAGAGGCCTTGCCCTGTACTAATAAATCCATCGAGAGAGAGAGAGAGAGAGAGAGAGAGAGAGAGAGAGAGAGAGAGAGAGAGAGAGAGAGAGAGAGAGAAAGAAATATTCCCAGAAGTAGAAGTCTGTGAACTAATATAATTGAGAAACATAACAGGCCAGCTTCAGTTTCCTTCTAAGATTTTTCAGGAGCTTCCCAGGAACTGTTTGGTAAAGAGAGATGGGAGTTCTGTGTGATATTAATGCTTTTGCAGTATCCAAAGAGAGCAATAAAATCAACCTCCCCTCCAAAAAATCATGATTTTCTCATTTAGCATGTAAAGCATATTTTCCAGAGCAGAATGCCCTGGAAATTTAGATTTTAGTTTGAGTGCTTCATTGTTTCCAAAAGAAAAATTAACAGCAATCATTTCCTTTAACAATGCCTGTTTAAAAACATACTGATAGTACAAATTTTTAATGCTCCCTTCCCCTTGAGAGACTAAAATGTTAATGGATAACCATCTCCTTGTTCTGTACAATTATTATAAAAACCAAGGGAAAGATTTTGAGGGAGACCTGGTCCCTAGTATTACTTCACAACATAAAACTTTTGGGCTCCATCCACATATTACGACGCCATATTTTTTGAAAAATGACTTTTCTTTAAATTACCTAAGAGAAACTTTTTAAAAATGATATCTTTAATAGTGAATATAAGCATCAGAATAATAGCTCTCTATTAAGAGCTTTATGATTACATCTCATAGTCTCTGTTCCCTTACACCTCTCCCCCCCAAACACACTTTACCTTCCCCATCTTCAAAAGTGGACAGGGAGAAAGGGAAACCTCCCACCCCTGCCCCAAGAAAAATAACCCTGGAGAAATTAAACTGAGTCTCACTACCAAACAAGTACCAAATGGTCCCTGATCAGAGCAAATGTTTAAATTAGATAAGTCAAATTGGGTCTTATTGAATAAAGCTCTATTTTGCTGGCCTTAAACAAAAAGGATCTTCTAAAGGGCATTTAAATTTTATATTAAGAATACGTCTGTCTGCATATCCTGAGACTTGACTGATATACTGATATTTGGGAAGGACTAGAAGTCAAGAACAGTAGGATACTGTAAAGGTGTAAAATCTCTCTCTCTCTTTCTTTCTCTCTCTCTCTCTCTCTCTCTCTATATATATATATATATATATGTATATATATATATATATATATATATATATATATATATATATATACATATATATATATGTGTGTGTGTGTGTGTGTGTGTGTGTGTATGTGTGTGTGCATATATATATATATTTTAAATAATCAAAATATATATATACGCACACACACACACACACACTGACTGAAAATAGGCTAGGGGAAGATGAGGGTTTATAGCTTTTAATTCTAAAAAAAAAGCATGGGTGATCTCACACGTTTCAAAAATATTGATGATTTGATAATTACAATTTGAATTTGAAATTTGTGAAATTTGTCTTCAGCTTAGATCATCACCAAAGGTGGATGAAATAATGGGCTCTTAAAACAGTGCTGTAATACTGGTATTAGGCAACAAGGATAACAGAACTGTGGGCTTTTCATGGCTAGGGAAGTCGTCAACAATGCATCACAGAGTATGTGAACTGACCTATGGTGTAGTCAAAAAGATAGTGAGACTAATCACTCGCTAATGAAGTTTTGCAATGTTTGTTGATAATCATTTCTGTCATTACAAAGACTAAAAAAGAAAAAAAAATCATTCCTGAATTTGTAACCCTTTCCTGTGGTCTTGATTGCTCCTAGAGAAATGATTTTTATGTCTAAACTGAACAAGCTAATTCTAAAACAAGCTGTTAAGCTCTGAGAGCATAGGTTAAGACCAGAAGAATATGAAATCTATCCTCATTTTACTGGTCTTTCTTATATGAAGGCCAGTGTCCTAATCACTACAAAGTAAAGTTTGCCTTCTCACCTGTGACAAAAGTAGATTGGGAAACTGAGAATGCTGAAGTCTTGTGCTGGCTCAACATGTGTAACTGTAGATAAATTATTCAGCCTCTATGGCTTCAGTATCCTCATCTCTAAAATGAGAGAAACTCTGAGGCCCATTCCAGTCTTAATCTATGATGTATGACAAGCTTACCTTGGAAAATTTTTAGCTCTGTGAATCTTAATCTGAAAGAAAGAGATCTGAAAACTCCTTTAGTTCCACAAAAGAGTCTTTACAAATGAGGAAACTAAAAAATCTGGGATTTGAGGACTCTTCAAAAGATACTGTTTTCCCTCATCCCATCTTTATGGAGGCTGTGAAGATTAGTGAAATGAGCACAGGCTATCTGGAGAAGACCAATTCCTATCCCACACTTCCCATTTCCTATCTCCTAGTGGAGGGGAAAGAACTTGGACTAGCAATTAGACAAGCTGAGGTTGAAGCTTGCCTCTACTACTGACTACTTCCTTCCATCTTGCATGAATCTAATTTCTTTTTGTGAACTCTGTTTTTTTTTCATCTTGAAAATGATGGAGTTAGCTTAGACTGGGAGCTGTTAACATGGGGTTCATGAATTTGGTTTAAATATTTTTAAATTGTATTTCATAATTCAATAATTTCACAAACTTTAAAGCACTATATAGGTGCTAGTTATAGGTGCAAATAATACATTTTTAGCAAATTTAGCAAATAACACATATAAACAGCATTATTATATCCTTTAAATATGTTATTTTGAAAAAGGGGCTCATCAGTTTCATCATATTGCCCAAGGGGTCCAAGATATAAACAAGGTCCAGAACCCCTAGACATTATGGACTATACCATGTCTTTTAGTGATTGATATAAGGTCAATTTTCTTTCTTTTTTTTTTCTTGTTTTTGATTTTTTAAAAATTTTAAACAAATACAAAATAAGTAAAGAAAAAAACACACTGTCATGTACAAAGTAGGCCATAAGACATGATTCAATATGAAACAATAAATTTCCATTTCAAAAAAACCCTATGTAATAAATACTATATATTGTTTTCAAAACTGTCCCACTTTTCTTTTCTTCCCTACTGGTTTTATTTTGTTCTGCTTTGCACTTTTAATTTTACTTTTCCCCTTCCCTCCCCATCCAAAAAGGTTACAATTAAGCATGGATATATATGTGTATATATTATACTTATTTCCATCAATCATCTTCCTTTATAAGTCCAAGTCTTTTCAATTATTTCTAAATCAGCCAGCTCAAGATTTCTTACACCACAGCAGTGTTCCAACCCAATTATATCCTGGGAAATTATTTATGAGAGTCCCCCTCCCAATTTTCTTCATTCTTTCTATTTTTAGCTACATACATTTTATTTAATTTTAATTTTAAATAATCAAAATTATCTTCAGCAATGCTCTCCTTTATAATATAGTTTAAGATGCAGATGCTGCTAAATCTACTTCTATTTACATCCTTTTGTTTTGGTTTCTTTGATGTTTCTGACTTCGTGCTCTTTCAAATGAAGTTTGTTGTTTTTTCTAACTCAGCAAAATAATTTTCTCAATAATTTAACTGGGATGATGTTGAATAAATAGATTAGTTGGGTACAATTATCAATCAAAAATTATATTGGCTTTACCTATCCATGAACAATAAATTTTACTTCAATTATTTAGATCTGAGTTTATTTGTATAAACATGTTTTATGTTTATGTTCATACAGTTTCTGTTTTGGCAGGAATACGTGTAGGTATTTTATATTAATAGGCATTTTAAATGGTCTAAGATAATATTGAATAATGTTGCTGATACAGTTAAATTTCTCTATTTTTCACTTTTTTTCTTGAGGCAATTGGGGTTAAGTGATTTGCCCAGGGTCACACAGCTAGGAAGTATTAAGTATCTGAGGTCACATTTGAACTAGGATCCTCCTAACTTCAGGGCTAGTGCTCTATCCATTGGGCTTCCTCTATTTTTTCATCTTTGATTAAATCTATTTTCACTTTAACTTTGTCTGAGATTACTATCCCTGCTTTTTTTCATAATAAGTTCTACTATGTCTCACTTTTATAATATTTCCTGAAAGTAATATTTTGTTGAATTCAAAATTTTAATCAGCTGTTTCCATTTTCTGGGTAAATTTATCCCATTCACATTCTAAGTTACAATTACTTGCATGCTTTCCTCTTTTTTTTACTTTTCCTCACTATTTTTCTCACCCTATTTACCTCATCTTTTTTCATTTCTCTATTTTACTTCTACCTGCCACTCCTATTCATCAAGCTCTTATCCATCTAAAAGTCCCTCATACATATATATATATATATGTATATACATACATATACATATATATACATATATATGTGTGTGTGTTTGTATCTATTTATCTATGTTTATTTATTATTATATCTATTTCCCTCTTTAATCTGTTCCTGATGAGAATAAGTTGCAGCACTACCTGCCCTTCCCCTTACTAGCTTCTTCTGTTTCAATTTTTCCTTTTATGTTTCATTTCAATGATAAAATTACTCCTTTTAACCTCTCCTATAGTTTTCTTTGAATCACCCCATCACACTCAGCTCAGCCCATATTTCTTTTAAAATATCCAAATAATGATGACAATCATAAGAATACTGTTAATATTTTCACATATATCAAATAAATGATTTTACCTTATTTAGTCTCTTATAATTGGTCTTTAACATTTTCCTTATATTTGCCTTAAGTTCTGGAAGTTTGTCATAAAAGCCTGAAAGTCTTTCAGTATGTCAGGATTATATTTAATTTTGCTAGATAAGTTACCCTTGGCTGTAACCCCAGCTTTTTTTGCTCTATGAATATAGTATTCCAAGACCTATAGTCCTTTAATGTAGTAGCTGCTAGGTCCTGTGTAATGTTTTTTGGGTTTTTTTGTAGTATTTTATAGTTCAATAATATTAAATTCTTTTTTATTGTTGCTTCCAATATTTTCTCTTTAACTTGGGAACTTTGAAAGTTGTCTGTGATATTCCTGTAAGTTTTCTTCCTGGGATCTCTTTCAGTTGGTGATTTGTGGATTTTTTTCCCTATTTCTACTTTGCCTTCTTGTTCTAGAGTTCTAGGGCAATTTTCCTTGATTATTTCTTATAATATTATATCAAGATACTTTTTTAGTCGTAACTTTCAGTTAGTCCAACTGTCTTTTAATGTTTCTCCTCTCCTATATCAGTTGTTTTTCTGATGATATGTTTTATTTTTTCTTCTATTTTTTCTTCTTTTAATTTTGTTTTATGATTTCTTGGACTGTAAGAATATCACTGGTTCCCCCTTGACTGATTCTGGTTATTTCCTTCCTTATGTTTTTGATTCTCTATTTCAAGTTGGTTCACTTGTTTTCCATAATTTTCTTGATTTTCTTGGATTGTTCTTTTCCCCCTAATTTTTTAATCTCTTTTATTTGATTTTTAACATCTTTAAAAATTCTTCCAAGAACTCTTTTTTTTTTTTTTTTGTACTTTGGGTCATTTCATGTTTCTCACTGAAAAAAATGTGTGAATTGTTAAGCTCTATTATCTTCCCCTCAATATAAACCAATATCTTCTCTATACCCATAATAACTATGTATAGTTGGGTTCTTTCTCCTTTTCTTACTCATTTCTATTTATTTATTCATTCATTTGTTTATTCATTTATTTATTTATAGCAGCTCTTAGTGTAATTAAGATATGGGGCATGAGGTCCCAAGCCTCAAATTCTTCTTCTTTGCCTGAAATTTGTCTTTGGGTCCCTAATATGACTAAGACCCTACCACACAGTCTCACAATTGATATTGTGCCCTGTAGTTCCTCTGTTGGTTGCAAACTACAGCTTCCTCTCTGCCCTGGAGCTGAAACCAGGGACTCTGCTCTCTTGCTATTGCTTACAACCATAAGAGTCTCTGCCCATGCCTACTGCACTCACCAGTTGTGTGCTAGTTTCTTCTCCCGTGATGAGTCTGGTCAATACAGTTGTGTGTGGTATCCCTTGACAGTGGAAGGTCCATCTCTTCAATATTCTCCTACTTAGCCTCAGACCTCCACATTATCACTGTCTGCCCCCAGGATTTGTTGTTTGTTGATTCTACAGAATCTATCTGGACATGTTTTCACTTAACTAAGGTCAAACTTACATCCCTAGAAGTAGGGTCTTTTTTGAAGGTCTTCTCAAATTGTCTTTGGAGGAAAACTGCTTTACCCAATGCTCTGAGGAACTCTTCTGTTTTTTTTTTTTTGTTTGTTTGTTTGTTTGTTTTTGTTTTTGTTTTTGTTTTTGGGTTTTTTTTTTTTTTTTTTTTTTTTTTGTGTGGAGGAAATTTGAAGTGCTAAGTTTTCTGACCTCCACAGCCATGTTTCCAGAATCCTCCCCCAAAGATCTAGTTTCCAAACACTTCTGCACCCCTGACTCCCTGGGTGATCTCTGGCCGGTTAGCTATTTTCTCAGACATTTTAAAGAGGATAGAACAATACAAATCTTTTGAAAGGAAATCATACATAAATCTAGAGCTGGAATCTAGTCCAGTGATGTCAAACTTAGGGTGAGGGGAACTTCTAAACCATGCATAATGATAACTGCCAAAAATATTGACTCAGAAAACCATATATTTACATTATCAATGTTCTATTATATTTTATCTATCTTCTGTCTATTGTATCTATCTCCTAATCTGTCTGTCCATCTAACTGTTATCTCTATACATTTCCATCTATCTACTAGTATATCATCTCTATTTATCCTTCCCTTATCTATAATCTATCTCTCCATATCTATCTATCTATCTATCTATCTGATCTATACATTCCATCTATCATCTTTATTTATCCCAATCTATCATCCTCTCTCTCTTTCTCCACCTCTCCTCCCATTGTTTAAGACTATTATTACACATTTGACACCTCTGATCTACTCCAAGTTACTCATTTTATAGATGAATAAACTGAGGTCAGGAGAAAGGAAGACCTGGGCTTAAATCTAGCCTCAGAAACTTAATAGCTTATGGTACTGAACAAATCATTTAATTTTTGTCTCCCTGATTTTCCAACAGTATGGAGATTGTAATAACATCTACATCCCAAGGTTTTGTAAAAGGCCATGAGATAATAGTTGACTTGCTATGTGCTTAATACAGTGCCTAATATATAGTAGATACTTAATTACTTATTTCCTTCCTTCAAGTCTTATAAAATGCTAAGCTCTTTTGAAGTTGCAAGAAACTGGAAACTGAGTTGATGCCCATCATTTAGAGAATGGCTGAATAAGTTATGGTATATGAATGTTGTGGAATATTATTGTTCTATAAGAAATGACCAGCAGGATGATTTTAGAGATGCCTGGAGAGACTTACATGAACTGATGCTGAGTGAAATGAGCTGAACCAGGAGATCATTATACATGGAAACAAGAAGATTATATGATGATCAATTATGATAGACTTGGCTCTTTCCAACAATGAGATGATTTAAACCAGTTCAAATGGTATTTTGATGAAGAAAGCCATCTGCACCCAGAGAGAGGACTTTGGGAACTGAGTATGGATCACAACATAGCATTTTCAGTCTTTCTGTCATTGTTTCTTGCATTTTGTTTTCTTTCTCAGCTTTTTTTTTCTTTCTTGATCTGATTTTTCTTGTGCATCAACATAATTGTATAAATATGTAAACATATATTGGATTTAACACATAGTTTAACATATTTAACATATATTGGATTACCTGCCATCTAGGGGAGGGGGTGGGGGAAAGAAGGGAAAATTTTGAGCACAAGATTTTGCAAGGGTCAATGTTAAAAAAAATTATCTATGCATAAGTTTTGTGAATAAAAAGCTTTAATAAAAAAAGAGTAAAAAAAAAAAAAAAAAGAAAAAAAGATGTTAAGCTCCTTGAGAGCAGGGGTTGCCTGTTATGCTTGCTTGTGTTTATATCTTCTGTACTTTAGCATAGTGCCTAGAACATAAATGCTTAGCAAATACTTATTTTTCCCTTCCTTATTTTTCTCCCTTCCTTCCTTCCTTCCTTCCTTCCTTCCTTCCTTCCTTCCTTCCTTCCTTCCTTCCTTCCTTCCTTCCTTCCTTCTTTCCTTCCTTCTTACCTTCCTTCTTTCCTTCCTTCCTTCCTTCCTTCCTTCCTTCCTTCCTTCCTTCCTTCCTTCCTTCCTTCCTTCCTTCCTTCCTTCCTTCCTTCCTTCCTTCTTTCCTTCCTTCTTTCCGTCCTTCCTTCCTTCCTTCCTTCCTTCTTTCCTTCCTTTTTTCCTTCCTTTTTTCCTTCCTTCTTTCCTTCCTTTCTTCCTTCCTTCCTTCCTTCCTTCCTTCCTTCCTTCCTTCCTTCCTTCCTTGCTTCCTTCCTTCCTTCTTTCCCTCTTTCCTTTCACCTGCTTGAACTTGAGCACCTATGCAGACTTCATTTTCAATATCAGTAAAAAGAAAAGCTTGGACTTCATAGCCCAAGAAAGCCCCAGATAGGGTCATAGAGAGTCAAACATAACTGAAATATGACTGACTAGCAACAACAATGACTTACTCCAGAGTCATGCTCTTTTGACCATACCTCAAAAGAAAGAGAAACTATTTCCTCTATCTAACTTTATAGGTTTTAATATTCTTCTAAGAAGAAAAACATGTAGAAAATACTAACAAATGAACACATAAAAGTATTGTTGCATAGTTGTTTCACAATACAAAGGAGTCACAAAACAAATTTGAGATTATATATAGGAGCAATAATCAACAAACATTTAGTAAGTATTTATTTATATGCCAGGCACTGTGCTAAGTTCTGGGGAAGAAAACACAAATGATGCTGGCCCTCAGGTAGCTTCTATTCTAATTGGGGGCATCATGTGTAAAAAAATCAGATACATACAAGATACATGTAGAATAGATAAAAATAAATCTTTGAAGGGAAGGCACTAATAGTCAATGGAGGAGAAAGGAAAATACATACAACAACAGAAACAGAGGCAAAGAAAATGACAGACTGAATATGAGAGACAGAAAGAATAAAGATAAAATAGAAAATATAGAGGATATAAAATCAAAAGATGTCCATAAAAACTGCTTTGTTTTGAGGAGTTGCTTGGGCCAGTGAGAATTTAATTGATTTGCCCATGATTCCACAACTAATAGGTGATAAAAGTGGAATTATTGATCCCATAAATTTCTTCCTGATTCCAGGGTTAGCCCACTATGCACAATACCATAATATGCACAATTGCCTCTGACAATCAGTTTTTCTTGCTACAGATTCAGTCCAGATCCACTATTTAGCAGTATTTTTTTTCTCAGAAGCTAGTTATTATTGATGAAATGTACTGTTATGGTCCTTTAAAAAAAAGATCTTTGATTTTGGTAACCCTACCTGGCAAATCAGATTTTTGGAACTTATCATTTATTTATTTATGAGAAGTGATGTTTTCAGATATCCCTACATTTTGTCCCAGGTGGAATTGCTTTCCTATCTTACTCAGTTCTTCCCTCTGTTCAAGAGTTTCTCAAGAAAACTTATTTAAATTCTTATTAACATTTTTCAGTAAATATAAATTGATCAGAGCAGCTGGGGAAGCAGTTGTTGGCGGGGAGGAAGAGAGATTGGAGGGGGATATGAAGTAGATAGAGTAATAGACCTGGAATCCAGAAGACTAGACTTCAAATTTCTTCTATCCCACTTGTGTGACCACAGGCAAATATCTTAATTGCTCTGACTCTCAATGAACTTACTTATAAAAGAGGAATAATCAAATCACCTCAATGCTAGGGTTATTGTGAGAATAAAATGAGATAATATTTGTGAAATGCTTTGCACACCATAAAATGTTATATAAATAAATGCAATATCATGTCTAAAATGCTTTCCTCACACTACCTACTTCAGATAGCTGACACAACTGTGTTGACATTTGACAAATTAAGAAAGTGAGGATCAAAAAGGGTTTGGTGATTTAAGTTCAGATCAACTAAACAAATAATTATTGGCCCTAATCTTCCCACTATACCACACTTACTCCTCATGTGAGCCTACTTGTACCAAGTAACTGTGATCTTCTGTGATGACCCTGAGACTCCTGTATTATGTAGCACCCTTACCACCATTTAGTTCTCATCCTACAGAATTAGAAATGAAGATGGGTCCCAAGATGAAAATATAGGAGATGAGGCTGACTGAATAAAAATAGCAATTGGCCTTATTTTTTATAGCACTACAAAAGTTTTAGGTAGTATTATCTTCATTTGATGGATGGAGAAACTGAGATATTAAGAAGTTCAATGGTTGCCCATGGCCACACCATCAGAGGCAAGATTCAGACCCAAGGCTTCTTGATAAGGCCAAGATTCTATTTAATATGTCATATATCTTGTTGTCCTGGAGTTGTATTGACTCCTTGGAAATAAACTTTCAGGAAATATAAACACACACACTACATATGTATATTTGAGGTTTATTCAAAAAATTAATTGCAGAATAGATTCCTGGTTATATGAAGTTTCTGATCAATAAATCATGAATTTATTACTTACCACATATAATGCCAGTTTCAATGCTCTCACAGAAGTGTGCCCTTTTAGAGATCAGGACAGTTCAAGTAGGTGCCTTTGTTCCTTCGTTGTTTTTCCCAAACATACTTATTGAAACTAACCCAGCTTTTTTCAGCAACCAGGTTCCTGTCTTGAGAATGACTACCCTTCATCCTTCATTTGGAGCAACAAATGAACCCTCATTTCCTCCTCTATTCTTTCCAGTTCCTGATGTATGAAAAGGCTTGGATTGTGTTGAGCTGGAGTTTGTTTGTTCTCAAGGAAGAAAAATCTCTCTGGAAATGCCAAACCTGACCTCAGTTGTGCAAAATTTACTAAAGAAATGGTGGTGGTGATGATGATGATGATAATATTGATAATAATGATGATGATGGAGGAGGAGGAGCAGGAGGAGGAAGAGGAGAAGGATAAGGAGAAGAAGAAGAAAAGTAGAAGCAGCAGAAGAAAAAAAAACAAGAAAATAAAAACAAGAACTAAAAAGAAGAAAACAAGAAGAAGAAGAAGAAAAAGAAGAAAAAAAACCTGGTTCAAATCAATTGACTTCTTTCATGAACTTGAGCAAGTAACTCTTTAGACCTCAGTTTCTTAGTCTGTCATAGAAGATTGATACATAAATCTATAAAACCAGATTTACCTATATGGTTATTTGCTCTCCACATTTTTGCATTGTTCCTTGTCTTCCAAAAAAAGTAACAAAATTAACTTTTAAAATCACCATTGCATTTATTTTATATATACTTGCCATTTACAAATCTGCAAATGTGTTGTTCCCCCCTCTCCCAGCAAAATGAAGTCTTGACTAAACTACAAGCAAATCTCACAGAGTTCAGGGTGTCCCTTGGATTAGGTGGTTGATGAAAGGCCAGGGCTCAACTCAAGATTTATGTCTTCTGCCCTCCTATATGTCTGTAAGCTAAGATGGAGTCTCTCCAGAAGCATGGGTTAGGAGACTCTAAGCTGCTGAGAGAATTGTTATTGCAAAAAGGATTTATTTTTAGAGTTTGATTCTCTCCTTCCTAAGGATTTGTTACCTTCTTCCAATTGATGTGAGCATCTCTGAATTGAATTAATAATGCTAAAAATTAGTACTATAATTTATTAACAAAAATTCAAAACAAAATGTCTTATATAATGTATTTAATATAAAGTACATACTATTGACATTAATAATGCAATAAATGATGTTATTAAGATTTTATAAAACTTTACAACTACTATCTGATTTGACCCTCTCAAAAATCCTGGAGATAGGTGTCATTATGCCATTTTACAAGTAAGGAAATTGAGGCTGAGAGAGGCCTCCCAGTCTCATACAGCTAGTAAATATATGAGTACAGTTTTGAATTTCCTGATTCTCAATATATAGATATATAAATCACCAATTGATCCTCAATTTCTTAATTTGTCAAATGTCAACACAGTTGTGTTGGCTATCTGAAGTACGTAGTGAGGAAAGCATTTTAGACATGATGCTGCATTTATATAACACTTTATGGCATGTAAAGCATTTCACAAATATCTCATTTTATTCTCACAATAACCCTAGTATTGAGGTGATTTGATTATTCCTCTTTTATAAGTAAGTTCATTGAGGGTCAGAGAAATTAAGAGATTTTCCTGTGGTCGCACAAGTGGGAGAGAAGAAATTTGAAGTCTAGCCTTCTGGATTATTACTCTATTACCAGGTTTATTGCTCTATCTACTTCATATCACCCTCTAATCCCTCTTCCTCCCCACCAACAACTACCTCCCCAGCTGCTCTGATCAATACTATTAAAACATAATTTAAAGGTGAAACATCTATTAATAAAACTATTCTTGACTTCTCATAAACCAATGAAAGATAGTACTAGATAGATTAATAGATGTTTCACCTTTAAATTATGTTTTAATAGCATTGCTTGGTTAAATGCTTTAGTTTTTGATTTCTGATGGTGTGCCTAGTTGATTAGTTGAATTTGCACTGGATGGGTACTCAAGCTTATTTTTCTTCTCTACATTGATCATCACCTGGCAAGGGTACCTGGCAAAGGCACTGGGAGACCATTCTTATATATCTCTATAATACTTTTTACATTGTATGAGCAGGTAGTACAAGAACCCCCTCACCCAAGTTACTGATGAGGAGACAGACTCAGAAAAATTGGTGACTTGCCCACAGCCACATGATTAGTGAGTTTGATATATAAGACTGGAACTCTGATCTTCTCATTTGAAGGCTTTTACTCTTACCATTATACAACAGTGTCACATTTAGATTTTATTGTGAGATAAAAGGGTCAAAGAACATAGAATTTATAGAGACTTGCAAGATCATGGACTCAATCCAGCACATTGTTATATGTTACAATGATGTGCACATATTTATTCAATTTGGCAAGCATTCATTAAGCATCTACTGTGTGATGGGCAGCCTAGTATAGTGGATGGAATATTAGCCTCAAAGTCAGGAAGACTCATGTGCAAAACCAACCTTTGTCATATACTGACTGGTTAATTGAGACATTGATTGTATCACTGATCAGATCCAAGTGTTCTAGGTGACTCTCTAAAGCCCATAAATTACAAAGAAAATGCTTGATCTGCTTTGGGAAAGGGAGTTTCCTCACGCAGGAATTTCCTACACCAATAACCTCACAAATCCTATCCAAAAATAATCTGTGAGAGTGAAGAGAAGATGGGTATTAGAGATGTTGGAGAGAGAGAATTAATAAGACTTGACAACAAATTGGATATAGTGAGGAGAGGATGATGAAGAGAAAGGAATGTAACCAGGGAGAAAAGGAAAGATTTGAGGATGACTGGTAATGTCTCTTTCCTCTTACTAGATTGGAAGTTCTCTAAAATCCGGGACCAGATCTTATTTACTAAATACCTATTAAGTAAGCACATTGTATCAGGTACTGGATAAAATATAAATGAAGTTAAAGAAAAGTAGATTTTGGCTTAGTTGGATCTAAGTTACATAAATGCTGGGAATAATGTGATTTATTTTTCCAATAATTGAATAGAAAACACATTGGATTGCCTTTGGTGAAATGTGCAGTGATTTTAAACAATGTAAAGCTTCTCCATGAGAAAAGGCTTAGTTTTGACATTAGTATTCTTACAGTATGGTCTTGAGCAATGCAATAAATACTGTAGTCCATGAAGAATTAAAACTGTGGATCCTACAAAAGGCTAAATAGCATAATGATAGAATGATATAATTGGAGCTAAGAGGACCCAAGTTCAAATTCTACCTAATCACTAACTAGTTGTATGAGTCTGAGAAAGTCACGATCTCAGTTTCTTCATCTGTAAAGTATCTATTTTGGGGAAGATTAACTGAAAAAATATATATAAAAGGTATATAAAAGGTTTTTATAACTCTTAAAGCACTATGTTATTTAGCTGTTACAATAATAAAAACAAGAAAGATAACAAGGAGTCTGGTAGACATAATAA
This sequence comes from Sminthopsis crassicaudata, assembly GCF_048593235.1. Taxonomy (NCBI): domain Eukaryota; kingdom Metazoa; phylum Chordata; class Mammalia; order Dasyuromorphia; family Dasyuridae; genus Sminthopsis; species Sminthopsis crassicaudata. Next base: position 54,188,320 of record NC_133618.1, on the reverse strand, counting down.
TAATAAAAAAAAGAATCATTAGAAGATGGGGAATAAATGATACCAGAAGAAAAAGAATGAAGGATCATATCCTATGAAGGATATTCATGGGGCAAGAGTGAAGAAAAACTAGTGAACATATGAGAGCTCTGTCCATATCCATACAAAGTCAAGAGATTTAGAGCAAGGTCCCAAGAATATTTGGTGAGACCACTGAGAAGAACTTACAAGGGAACAGAGAAGCCATACCACCATGGGTGGAGTGCAATTTGTAGCAATGAAAGGAATTCCCACATCTGTGAGATAATAGATAATAGTCTTTCAACTCATACTTACAGTGACAAATTTCCAGAAGTAGGCTGGCCATACTTCTTGGTTAGAGTTCTGGAATGTCTCAAAGGAGTAGAGGGGTAGAGTACCCCAAAGAGGTAGAAGGGTATTTGGAGCTATCTTGTGCCAGCTCAAAAGAAATGATTGTTAACTTTTCAATATGAGCATTTGAATTTTGGAAGTTAGCAAATGCTACAAATCATGGCTCAATTTATCATGTGATTGATTGTCTAGACTTTACTAAATGTATATAATGCAGATTAAACTTAAAAAAATGCAGATAAATTTTAAAATATGTCACATGTACATATTTTTAATTCCAGTTGTTAAACATTTATGTGAATACCACTAGATGGGGGTAATTAATTTTTAAATACTATTGACTTGAGTCCCCATTGGTGTATTCTGCTTACTATTAGATATTATCAAGTGGTTAATTATTTATTTAATCAATTAATTTCAATTCATGTCTACAAAGGGATTTTATTGTGAAGATTCAAGAACAAAAGTACAAACATTTCCCACCAATACCTGGAAGAGAGGAACACGGTCTTTCCTATATCACTTTGAGTAGGCTTGTTGCAAAACCTAGCATGGCTCTAACTTGATTTGCCATTCTGATCTTTCAAAGCTCACAAGGACATAGCTATCTTTCATACTAATTCACTTAAAATAGGAAAGAAGAAATGCAAAGAATAGAACCATATAGTGATAGCCTACATATTGATTTCAGATGGACAAGACCACAATCTTTCCTTGCTCAGAGGCTTGCAATATGTTTCTTTCCTCAAACACGATCAAGGAGGAAAAGAACAATAACAAAAGACTCACTTTGATTGTGACCAACTTTTGAAGCTCTCTGTTCCCCCTTCCAGTTTCAACTATACAATTAAATAAAATACACCTTTTCACTCTGGCTAGCATATTGGAATCAAAATGTCTGTGCATATTCCAAATTGGAGAGAAGGGTCTTTCCATCATTCCACTGGTAATCCTTCATGTGAGAATTTCATCAGCTGGGCTTGCTTACCCACACATCTCCTCTATCTTCAATTATAAAAGTATAAAGCCTATTATCTTATCAATCATTTACTTGGCATCTATTCTTTGTCAGGTTTTGTGCAGAGAACCAAAGAGAGAAGTAAAAACTGCTCAGCAATCAAAATTGTCCAACAATGGATCGGTTCACTTCAGGATGCCCTAACACCATAAAATTGTCATCATCATCATCATCATCATCATAATGGGTAGCATTTATATTGTAACTACTATATGCCAGACACTATGCTAAACACTTTACAAATATCAGCTCATTTGATCATCACAACAATCCTGAAAGGTCAATGATCTTATTATTCCCATTTTATAGTTGGAGAAACAAGGCAGACTTGGTTAAGTTACTTATTCAAGGTCACATAGCAGCTAGTAAATGTCTGAGATTGAATTTGAACTCAGATCTTCTGTGCTAAGCCCACTGCGCTATCCAAAGAAGTGAAATTGGGAGGGACCTCAGATCTACTACAACCTCCTTCATTTTACAGATGAGGAAAGTGAGGTGAGGAAAGGTTAAATGACTTGTTCAAAGTTACATAGCATGCAAGAACCATAAGTGGAGTTCAGACTACAGTTATGAAGTCCACATTCAGTACTCTTTCCCCTTTCAGTAATAAGTTTCCCATTGCTGGAGATATTTAGCCATGCTATTGAGGGCCTTCACTTTGTAGGTATAAGTTGGACTGTTGTTATTCAGTCATTTGAGTTATGTTCAACTCTTTGTGACCTCATTTGGGATTTTCTAGATGAAAATTCTGGAATAGTTGGCCATTTTCCTTTTCCAGCTTATTTTACAGATCAGGAAACTGAGGCAAAAAGAGTTAAGTGGCTTGCCCAGAGTCACATAGTTAATAAATGTCTGAGGGCAGATTTGAACTCAGGAAGATGAATCTTCCTAACTCCAGGCCTGGTGTTCTATCCATTATACCACTTAACTGCCTTGTAAGTTGAACCAGATGGCCTATTTCCACCCTAGTATTTTAAAATTTTCTCTTATCTTCTGTAGAGTATGTCTCTCTTGGACACAAAAAATTTAGCAAGGTACTTAATGAAAACAAGGGGCACTTTTTCCCCTAAAAAGAAAACTCATCTCAATTCCCAACCCTGGAATGTCTGATAAAGAAACATGCCTTCTGAGATCTACCTTTTTCCTTCCATGGTGTAAAGTGCCTTCCATCAATCACTCTGTTTATCGTTCTATCAGCCCACAGTCTGGCCAGTCATTGGATTGCCCTTTGACTCAAGCAGAGTGGACCAAGCCATCAGTCCTGCTCATTTTCTTGACAGCAAAGGGCTCAGTAAGATTCCCTAAAAATGTATTTTTTTTCCTTTTGTCTATAACATGACCTGGGGAACTTTCACAACTTGCCTGAGTACTGAGAGGCATCACCAGTCCAGCTACCTGGTACCATTGTCCCAATAATACACAAAGGCATGGCCAGGAAAACACATACCTACTCATAAAAATTTCTATTATAGGGAATGTTTCCCCCTAGATTTGAGAGAAATTTGATCAGATTGTAAAATATCTGCAGCTAATTAGATCTATAGAACTGAAAAGCAACTGCAAGATTGTCTAGGTTCTTAACTTAGGTCAGTAACTCTTCGAATCCATAGATTTCTGAGAATTCATGAACTTTTCATGTTTAGATAACTATTTCAATTTAATTGTTTTCCTTTGTAATCATATATATTTTCTTTTATTAATTTTTTTATATTTTTATTAATTTTTATAATTATAACATTTTCTTTGACAGTACATATGTATAGGTAGTTTTTTTGTTGTTTTTTTTAACAACATTATCCCTTGTACTCCCTTCTGTTCCGAGTTTTTCCCCTCCTTCCCTCCACCCCCTCCCCTAGATGGCAGGCATTCCCATACATATTAAATATCTTATAGTATATCTTAGGTACAATATATATGTGCAGAACCGAATTTTGTTGTTGTTGTTGCAAAGGAAGGATTGTATTCGCAAGGTAAAAATAATCTGGGAAGAGAAACAAAACAAAACAAAACAAAACAAAACAAAACAAAACAAAACAAAACAAAACAAAACAAAACAAAACAACAACAACAAAAAAACACAATGCTCTCAGTTTACACTCATTTCCCAGTGTCCCTTTTCTTGGTGTAGCTGATTCTGTCCATCATTGGTGAATTGGAATTGGATTATCTCTTCTCTATGTTGAAGATATCCACTTCCATCAGAATACATTCTCATACAGTATCATTGTTGAAGTGAATAATGATCTCCTAGTTCTGCTCGTTTCACTCAGCATCAATTGATATAAGTCTCTCCAAGCCTCTCTGTATTCCTCCAGTTGGTCATTTCCTACTGAACAATAATATTCCATAACATTCATATACCATAATTTACCCAACCATTCTCCAATTGATGGGCATCCATTAATTTTCCAGTTTCTAGCCACTACAAAAAGAGCTGCCACAAACATTTTGGCACATACAGGTTTCTTTTATGAATTTAAAGACAAGACTCTGAAAGAGCTTCTCAGGATTGACTGTGAACTGCTATACTGACAGAAGCCCCTAATACAGAGAATTTTATTAAGGGACATGTTCTACCACCTTATACCCTTTTCAAAATGGATATTTCCTTCCCAAAGTGTACATGACAACCTACCCATGTCTTCTTATTCTAGGCTAATCATGTTCATTTAATCAATGGTTTCGTCAATATAGGAGATTCCTTAGTATGGAAGTTCCCTTTACCAAAGTAAGTCTCAACTTATTCTTTGATTTGTAGTCTTGAAGAGGTGTCTAGGGCACAGAGAATTCAAGTGACTTTCTCAGAGAAACATAGTTAAAAGTGAGAAACAAATTTAGGTTTTATTGACTCTTCTAATTCCTGGGTCACATTGCCCTCTTCTTTGTCCCTCTATATCCCCTGACAAATCTTGTAGGGAGACACCTCATGTGTTAGGAGCTTTCTGCTAGCTGCATGCATGCCAGTGTATGTCTGTTATTTTTTTTTGTTTTCTATGTGACTAGCCCATATCTTCTGGCTGCAGAGCATTCTGATTTTGAGAAGATATTTCTGTAAAAAAAAAAAGTCTTGCTACTTCTTTTTGTGGTGACAAAGAACTGGAAAGTGAAGGGTTGCACGTCAATTGAAGAATGGCTGAACAAGTTGTGGTATATGAATGCAATGGAATATTATTTTACTGTAAGAAATGATGAGCAGACAGATAAAAAAAACTTGGAAAGACTATTATGAATTGATGCTGAGTGAAGTGAGCACAATCAAGAAAATATTGTGCACAGTAATAGAAATACTAAACAATGATCAACTACAATTTACTTAGCTCTTCTCAACACTACCATGATCCAAGACTATTTCAAAAGACTAATGTTGGAAAATGCTATCCACATTCAGAGATGGATGTAAAATCTAAATAAAGATTGAGGCATTATTTTTACTTGTTATTTTCTTTCTTTTTTGTTGTTTTTCCTTTTGTTCTGATTCTTCTCCCACAATATGACTCATGTAGAAATATGTTGAATGATTGTACATATATAACTTGTATCAGACTGCTTTCTGTATTGAGAAGGAAGAGGAGAGGGAGAAAAAAAAATCAGAACTCAAAATCTATAAAAGTGAATGTGGAAACTATCTTTACATATAAATAAAAAAAAATAAAATGTTATTAATCTGGGGGAAAATTCTTGCTCTCCCTATTTAGGAAATAACTTTTCTAAAATCTAATTAATGTCATTTGATAATGGTGGCACAGTGATAGAAGATATTTCCATAACAAATATCCTTATTATATCTGCTCAGGAATCAACTTTCTGAAAAGCTAATTAGTACTGCCTGATAATTAATTGGTGGGGTAAAAAATATTTCTGGAACAAACATCCTTGCTTAGGAAACAAATAACTTTACTACAAACTAATTAATGTTGCCTGATTGTATTAATCCAGAGATTGGTAGATGGTTATGAGGTACAATATAAGAAAATCCCTAAGACCTTTGTTCTTAGAAGTCTGATGAGTTAACTAAAATCTAGAACGGTTAATATGGTTATGCAGATACTAAAGATTGGAGCTTTGAAATCCTTAAAGAGTCATAAAAATGTTGTTCCAACCCCTCACTCATTTCAGAATCCTCTCTCTAGCATGTCTAATAGATGGACATCCAGTATCTTTAAATATTTTTAATGATAGGTATCATATTAATATCATCAATATATTGCTTTAAGGATCCCAAAGGGCTTTCTATATGTTATTTGAATGATATGTGAAGTAAGTAGTATAATTATTTCCATTTTACAGATGAGGAAATTGTTGAGGCTGGACAAAGTTTAGTGGTTTTCTCAGGGTCATACATCAAGGGTTTGAGACAAGATTTGAACTCAGATCTTCTTGAATTTATGTCCAATACAGTACCTAGTTTTTAGTTTTACTGCTGTGAAAAAATAAAAAACATAATTCTCTACCTTTTTTTGTAAAGATGGGAGCCTATGGGTGAGACAATGTACATACAGCCAGAGCCTATTGATTTGTGGGTTATTTTTGGTGAATTAATCTCTCTCTCTCTCTCTCTCTCTCTCTCTCTCTCTCTCTCTCTCTCTCTCTCTCTCCCTCTTCTTCTCCCTCTCCCTCTCCCTCTCTCTTATAGTTTCTTATGAGGGATGTGATCCCCTCAGTAGGACAGAGGAAAGGGATACATTCAGAAACAAAAGTGATGTAAAAAAAAGATATCAATGAAATTTAAGGCTCAAAAGTCTAATTTGGGAACTTGCATAGAAGGTAATATCTGTACCAAACTTTGAAAAAGTTCAGTATTGTCAAAGATAGAGGCAAGGAGATTCAACATCCTAGATATGGGAGGTAGATGATGGGAAGGCCTGAAGATGAGTTTTTTCTTAAGGAAAAGCAGGAGCACTAGTTTAGTTGGAACATAAAGTATAGAGGGGGAAGAGGAGTGAAAAAAAGCATGAAATAAATCTGAAAAAATAGGCCCCAAACGATGTCACAGTTGAACAACAATAACAAAAGGGTCCCTTTAACTCTAAATGTATAATTCTTTGACTTTTTCTTTTTTCTCTTTTTTTCCCCCAGTGCCCTGAAGTTGATAGAAGACAATGGATGAAAAAAGGGAAATTGTTGATTATCTTCATGTTATCCTAGATATATCCTGTTTATATGTAGTTATTTGTTTGCTTATTGTCTCCATGATTAGATTGTGAGGTCTTCAAAAGCAGGGGTTATTTTTTGCCTTTCTTTGAATACCCAGCACTTACCACAATATTGAGTATATAGTGGATGCTTAATAAATGCTTGTTGAATGAGGTGACTTAGGCCAATTCCAATAGACTTGTGATGGAGAGAACCATTTGCATCCAGAAAGACTGTGGCGACTGAATGTGAATCACAACATAGTATTTTCACCTTTTTTTTTGTTGTTTGCTTGCTTTTTTTCCTTTCTCTCTTTTTTTTTCTTTTTGATCTGATTTTTCTTGTGCTGTATGATAATTGTGGAAATGTTTGTAGAATAATTGCACATGTTTAACATATATTGGATTATTTGTTGTTTAGGGGAGGGGTGAAGGAAAGGTGGAAAAAAATTGGAGGAAAAAAAGGTTTTGCAAGGTTGAATGTTGAAAACTATCTTTGCATATATTTTGAAAATGAAAAGCTAGTATTTAAAAAGAAAATGCTTGTTAACTCACTGATATCTCCCCCCCATATACATAAAAATACATCACTCAATTGTTGTACTGTCTCCTTCTTGAAATTACTTTTTATTAATTAATTTTGCTGGAATTTTTGGTGGCAGTCCAGATTTGTGATTACATCAACTTGGAGAACAATCATGTGCACGCTATCTCTTCCGGTGCATATTAGTAACTTCTCTACCAATTTTTGTCTTGTATGACAAAAATTATATGACCTTGGACATTGGGAGTTGAAGTAACTATCTTCATATATGCCAAGATCATACTCCAAGGCTGAAATTGGTGTGTCTCAAAAGACAGACTTCCTGAAGCCTAGTCCTTTTTTCACTGTCATAATAATTTTTGTATTATTTTATTAATAATTCGTATTTATTTGTCTGTGAATATGTAGTGCCTTCCCCACTTACTGCTAGAACATTCTTCTTCCTCTCTATGACTTCAGGGCCTGGCTCACCATCTTTCCCTCCACTCTAACACCTTTCTTTACACCAGGGGCATTCAGAACATTGAAGTTTCTCCAAAGACACTTGCCAGGTTTTCAATCTTTTCCAGTCTTGTGACCTAATTTTCTGCTTCACTTCTCTGTATACAGAAATGATTTTGTCTTTGTCATCCACAACTGTTCCATCTCCATAGATGACACAGTGGTTAGACTTCTGAGCCTGGAGTCAGGGAAATTTGAGTTCAAATTTAACTTTAAACATTTCCTAATTGTTTGCTTCTAGGCAATTTACTTAATCTGTCCACTTCAGTTTTTTCATCTATAAAATGGGAATAATAACAGTTTCTACCTCCCAAGGCTATTGTGAAGATCAAATAGCATAATATTTATATGTATGGATATGTGAAGTACTTATCATTGAACCTGGCACATAGTGGCTATTTAATAAATTCTTTCTTGGGGTCATCTGGATAGTGCAGTGAATAGAGTACTTTCACTGAAATCAGCAGGACCTGAATTCAGATCTGGCTTCAGACACTTAAGATTTCCTATATGTGTGATCCTAAGTAACTTAATTCCTATTGCTCCACAAAATAAATAAATAAATGCTTATTTCTTATCTTTCTTTCTGCTTTATGAACTTTTATCCATGTATTTCATCTTCACTAGAATCACCAATTTTCCCAACTCTCAATATTTCCCCAGGTATTAACCCAGTACTATTTTTTACAATGCCTTTTTTATTTTTCAAAGATAGTTTCATTCGTTCTTGCAAAACCTCATGTTCCATATTTTTTCCGTCCCTTCTCTCCTCCTCCCTTCCCCAGACAGCAATCCAATATAGAATAAATATGTGCAATTCTTCTAAACATATTTCTTCATTTATCATGCTTGCAGTATAAGAAAAATCGGATCAAAAAGGGAAAAAATGAGAGAAAAACCAACCAAGCAAATAACAACAAAGGCAAAATACTATTTTTTGATCCACATTCAGTCCCCATTGTCCTCTCTCTGAATGAAGATGACTCTATCCATCACAAGTCTACTGGAATTGCCCTGAATCACCTCATTGTTGAAAAGAGCCAAGTCCATCACAGTTGATCATCACATAATCTTCTTGTTGCTGTGTACAATATTCTTTTGTTAACCCAGAACTATTTACATTCTCTTTCTATCCCAATCTCTACCCACTGATGAGTCAATTTAACTTTACGTCATACTCTGTTCTTAAATCTTTTGTCCCCTGGTCCTGTTGCTGATCATATTTTGCGAAAACCCAATCCTGAAAGTAGAAGAAGTCACAATATAGAGCTGATCAAGCCCACTACAAATTTGGTTATCCAATATGAATAAGGCTCCCAGGACAGCAAGGCAATCCTCCTACTCTTCTCTAATTGAATGTCCATTCCTCTTACCATAGCAGCTGTCCCAAACCTTGTCATTTTTCAAACCTCCCCAGCATATCTCTCTCATGAGCGTTGAAGATTTTATTTCACTGAAGGAATCAAGGCCATCTGCTAAGAGCTTTTTCTCCTCCTTTCCTCCTTATCTCACATCTTTTTAATACTACCAATCACTGTATCTTCCACACTTCTAGTCTTTTATAAAAGGTAATCTTTCTCCTAGCCAAGGTCAACTCTCTATAAGCACCATTAATCTTATCCAATTCTATCTGCCCCAGTAAATTGTCCCCATAATCATCATAATGATCTTTCTAATCTTTGATCTTTTCCTTTCTATTGGTTACTTTCCATCTTCAAAAAAAACCCTGCATGGGAAAGATAATGCAGAATGTTGGAGGGGGTGTGGGAAAACTGGGACACTGATACATTGTTGGTGGAATTGTGAATGTATCCAGCCATTCTGGAGAACGATTTGGAACTATGCTCAAAAGTTATCAAACTGTGCATACCCTTTGATCTAGCAGAGTTACTACTGGGTTTATATCCCAAAGAGATTTTAAGAAGGGAAAGGGACCCACATGTGCAAAAATGTTTGTGGCAGCCCTCTTTGTAGTGGCCAAAAACTGGAAACTAAGTGGATGCCCATCAATTGGAGAATAGCTGAATAAATTGTGGTATATAAATGTTATGGAATATTATTGTTCTGTAAGAAATGATCAGCGGGATGATTTCAGAAAGGCCTGGAGAGACTTACAGGAACTGATGCTGAGTGAAATGAGCAGGACCAGGAGATCATTATAGACTTCAGCAATACTGTATGATGATCAATTCTGATGGACTTGGCCCTCTTCAACAATTCCAATAGAGCAGTAATGAACTGAACCAGCTACACCCAGTGAAAGAACTCTGGGAGTTGACTATGAACCACCTCATAGAATTCCCAATCCCTCTATTTTTGTCCTCCTGCATTTTTGACTTCTTTTACAGGTTAATTGTACATTATTTCAAAGCCTGATTCTTTTTGTACAGCAAAATAACTGTTTGGACATGTATACATATATTGTATTTAATTTATACTTTAACATATTTAACATGTATTGGACTGCCTGCCATCTGAAGGAAGGGGTGGGGGGAATGAAGGGAAAAGTTGGAACAAAAAGTTTTGCAATTGTCAATGCTGAAAAATTACCTATGCATATGTCTTGTAAATAAAAAGCCATAATAAAAAAAGCCTGCACTTCGAACAGTTATCATCCTATGTCACATTTCATTTCATTCACAACTAAATTATCTAAAAATGTTATTTATGCTCCATGTCTTCACTTCCTCTATTCACACTCTCTTCTGGACCTTTTCAATCTGGCTTCCATCTGGTCATCTCTCTACAAAATTCCAGTGATCTCTTAATTGCCAGATCTAGTATTTTTTTTTCCTTTTTTTCCCCTCAATCCTCATTCTGGACTTATCTCTCTGCCTTTCTCCTACTGGAGAAAATCCTCTAAGTTTTTATGAGTCTGTTTTTGGTTTTTCTCTTACCTAACTACTCCTTCTTCATCTCTTTTATTCAATCTGTATCCAGATCATAATGATTAATTATTGGTATTTGCCAACACTTTCTTATGAGATTGTCTTTTTTGTTTGTTTTCTTGTTGTTATTCAGTCATTTCTGGCTCTTCATGACCCCATTTGGGGTTTACTTGGCAGAAATATTGGAATATTTTTGCCATTTCTTTCTCCAGATCATTTTACAGATGGAGAAACTGAGCAAACAGGGTTAAGTGATTTGCCTAGCATCACCCAGCTAATAAGTGTCTGAGCCAGATTTGAACTCAGGAAGATGAGTCTAACTCCGTGCCCAGCACTCCATCCATTGCATAACCTACTTTCCTGTCCATACTATTTCACATGATTTCATCAGTTCCTATTAGTTTTGTTATCATTTCTAGACAAATGTTTCTGAAAGCTCATTTCTCTTCTGCACTACCTATTAAACATTTATAACTGGAGGTTTTGTAGGTACCTAAAGCTTATCATATTCAAAACAAATCATTTATTTTCCCTAGACTCCTACTTTTTTCTAATCTCTACTAGTGTTAAAAACTACAATCTTCCAGGCACCAAATCAATAATCTCAACATCTTCCTTGGGTTCTTTTCCCCTCCCTTCTTTACTTCCTTTCCCTCTATCTTTTCTTCTCCCTCTCTCTTTCCCTTTGTCTCTCTGTCTCTGTCTATATCTGTCTCTCTTTGTATGTCTCTGTCTTTCCCTTTGTTTCTCTGTCTCTCTGTCTCTGTCTCTGTCTCCACATATCCAATCAATTGTTACATTAGTTATTTGTACCATTATAACATCTTTCATATGGCTAAATTTTTTTCTTTTATAAGCATTCCTTTCTTTCCACTCATACAACCGTTACTCTAGTTTAGACCCTCATTATATCTTATCTGTCCTATTGAAAAAGCCCCCCCCAATTTTTCTCTCTGCTGTAATTCTTTCCCCACTCTATTCATTCCACTATGTAAAAGTCCAAATGCTTTCCCGACCATGTCATACATAATTTCTTCCCCAATAAGTAAACCCCATCGAATCAGTATTCCTTCCAAGTTCAAATATAAAGCATTTAGTTTGTTATTTAAAGCTTTTTATACTCTGTTCTCTTCCTATCTTTCTAGTTTTTTCTCATTTATTTCTCTCCATATGCTCTACAGTTTAATGATACTGAAAAACAACAATCCATCACCTATTCTGCTTTCATATTGGCTGTCCTGCATACCTAGGATACTCTTCTTCTCCACCTTGATTTCTGACATCTCTGGCTTCCTTCAAGATAAAGTTCATATACAACCTACAGTTGACATTTCTCTGGACTCCTATGCTAGAGCCTTCTCCTCTAAGATTCTTTTTATTTACTCTGTGGGTAATTTGTCTATACTAGTTATTTTATATATTCTCTCTCCCATTAAAATGTATGTTCTTTGAGGGCAGGAACTGATTTTATATTTTTGCTTTTCTTTATATCCCTAGTGCTTAGCATACTTGTTGGGCTAAGTAAATGCTTAATAAATCTTGTTGATTGACTAAATCTAAGGTACTATCTAGCTCTAAATCTTATGATTTTTATGTCACATTCAACTCTTGCCATTCTTAGTAACTGCATTTTAATTAAATGTAATTCTCAGGATAAATTATTTATATTGTCAGTACAAGAGAAAAGGTCTCATACCAATTCTCCATGATCTCAAAATAACTAGTTAAAAGCCATGATAATATTTTAACTATGTAAACAAGAGTCTCTATTGTATAATTTATTCAGGAAGTGTCAGCCTCTTTGATTGAATCAAGAAGATTACAGTTGATCAGCTAGCCAAATAAACTAGTCATGCCTCTAAAGGATTTAAATAGCTAGAAGATTTTTAGCAGTGAGTCAATGAAGTAATGAACTAGTTCAGCAGTGGGAAATTCAAGTCTGGGGATTAAGTTTTCTCATTCTAAAGGAATTGATCTTGAAGGGAGGATAAAGCTTCTTTATCACTTTGTAACTGTTTTAGTCACTTTTACTATCTCCATCTCTATCTCTATTTTTTTTTACTCTCTCTGTCTCTATATTTGTCTCTCTTTGAGTCTCTCCTTCTGAGAGGGAACTTGGTCAAGAAGAGAGGACAAATAGATGTGTAAAAATCATCATCCAAGAAAAGAGGCAACTTCAAGGAGCATGACCCATTATGCCAGAGAAGAATGCCAACCAGATTCAAGAAAGGACTTCCATGTCATAAAGCAATAGGAATGAGTTATCCATATGATCCAAGTTCATGCTTCATGCATGTATCACTGCCATTTTATCCTAACTTTGAGATTATTCTTTTGTGTATATCTGTGACAGTGTGCTCCGAGTTTTGAGGTGAATGTTTTATACTATTTTTATTATGTAATCTCAGTAAATACCTTGCTAAAAATTAATTAAATCTACTGCCTGATTGTTGGTGGGAAGTTGACCAGGGGGGTTTATGAATGAAAGTATTAGAAACTCAATTTCCTAAAAGTATTCCTTAAACCCTGAGAGTAGAAATCATCTGCCTCTGGCCCATCAGCTTTAATGAAGGTTCTATATTAACTATTTAATTTAAAACTACAATTAAGCTCTCTAAAGGCAGATAATGTCTTATTTGAGTTTTTGAAATCCTAGAACCTGAAGAAATTACAGAACAAATGCTTCTTAAATACCTAAATTCATGACAAAATATCAACAAATCAGTACAAAATTAAAGGAAAACAAAACATTGGGCCAACTTCTGAAAAATGGCTTTGTAACAGTAAAACAGGTTTGTGAATGCTCAAGTGCTTAATGAGTGCTAAAAACTAAGTGAAGTCAAACTAGATGGATTTTTCTTTCCTTCCAGCTCTCTCATTTGAACCACCCACCTACAGAACTTCAAGGCTGTCCTTAGAGAATGTGAGAAAGGCCTTGCCCATGGCCAGGAAGAGTATATATACAATTCATCAAGTGAAAAAAAAAAGTACTAATCTATTTGCTAAAAAAGGAAAAGAAAGAAAGAAAGAAAAAACTTCCCAGTGGGATGTCTGGCACCAAAGTTGAGAACTTATCGGAAGAAACAGCATCCATCTTCTAACATGACATATTCTTGTCCATGATGATGCTGGCAAAGACAGATCCTGTTCACAAGAGAGAGGGCTCTATTAAAATTTTAAGGGGTATCCCTGCCAGACTAGTGGCTATAATGCCGAGGAAGGGGGCTGATGCTAAGAAGGGACAGAGGTACTCACTATTTTTAATTTTATCTCAATTTTATTTTAGACTATTCTTTAAAATAGTCTAAGTTTGATGCAAAAAACACTAAAAATATTAACCAAGTCCTGTGATAGGTAAACCCTATGAACATAAAGATGAAAAATAAGGGAAAAATTATTTCTTCAATTTATATTCCACTCAAGGCACAACATGTTCATATACAAGTAAACACAAATATACATGAAGGTACATAACTTTGTTATTCCTTGACTACCCAACTTCAAGATCAGGATCTGGCATTAGCTACATGAACCAAGGCAAGCTAAGTGGTAGAGTGGATAGACTTTTGTTAGGACCCTGGATCTCTTAGAATCTCTTAGATTCTAGAATCTCTTAGATTCTCTTAGAATCAGCAGGAGTCAGGATAAGCAAAAGTCTTTATTCTTGGTCTTTTGTGGTCCAGGTCAGGGGATTAAATCTATCAATCTCCACACCTCCTTCCTCTCTCTCCACCACTAAGAGAATGCCTCTCCTCCTCCTACTCCACCTACTGATATCACTTCCCCTTCTTTGTCCATACCCACCAGCCAGCAAAGAGTTGAATAGGTTTATCCTCCAAACATGTTAATAGAGAATTGTCCAATTGGTAATTAGCCTCATGTGCTCCATTATCCAAGTGCATCTGCTCAATTCTAGCCCTTTACAGACTTTTAGTTCTGGAGTGAAGAAGACCTGAATTCAAATCTTGCCTCAGATACTTATTAACTATGTGATCCTGGTCAAATTGCTTAACTTCTCTTAGCTTCAGTTTTCTCATTTATAAAATGGGGATAATTATAGCACCTGACTCACAGTGTTTAGGCAAAACACTTTGGAAACCTTAATGTTCTATATGAGTTCTTGTTATATTTTAGATCTTGAAGCTGTTGAATTGAATTGATGCTCTAGGCTTGATTTCCCCTTTAATCACTTCTTTCTACTCTTACAAGGTTAGAATGTTGAATTGCAATCAGAGGAACTATGAGGAGAGGAATGATTATGAAAATAAATAAACAAACCTATGTGGGGAAAAGAGGCAATTTTCACTTCAAGCAAAGACTGACACTGGTCTTCAATCTGAGCTATTCAAAGTTGTCCCTTCTTGCTAGGAAGGAAACTATTCTCCAAGCAGAGAGGAGAAGTACCTGCAGAATGGAGAATTACAAAGGGGGAAATCCACAGTTTTTCCTCAGCAATGGGAAAATTTGACTAGCTTATCCCCCCCCCCCCCAAGTCATGCAAAAAAGAAATTAGATTCTCTTGGCTTGGCTCTGCAGGACAAACTAGGTCCAGCACTTAGCACAATGCCTGGAGCATAGTAAGTGCTTAATAAATGCTTGTTGACTTAACTTGACTCTAATGGGTGGAAACGACAGGGAAGTAGATTTTGGCTCAAAATAATGAAAAACTTCCTAACAATTAGAACTGTCCAAAACCCAAATGGACTAGCTCAGGAAATGAAGATTTCACAGCCATCCCTAGGGATCTTCAAGGAGACATTAGATGACCACGTGATGGGGATGTTGGCAGATAAATGGCACAGAGGACAGAGGGCTGGATTTAGAGTAAGGGAGATCAGTGTCTAAGTCTTGTCTCAGCCATGTGAAATGTTCAAGTCACCCCCCTCAACCTCATTTCCTCATCCTCAAAAATGGAGATAAACTTCATGCTTTTCCCTAAACATATGCATCTATCTCAGTGGACATGGAGCATTTTGTAAACTTTAAAATCCTAAAGAAATGGTGGCTATTATTATGATTATTCTTGTACAGGGAAGGGTAGTATTTGGGGCTTTGGTTAGTTGTTGGTCTAGATGCCCTCAGAGATCATTTGCAGCTCTGTTAGTCTTTGATCTCAAGAGAAGCCAGGGGGTTTTCTCACCAATCTTGATTTTTATAGCCTTGTAATACCAGAACTTCCATTTCTGTAACATTTTATGATTTCCAAAGCTCTGTCCTCATTACAATTCTGTGAGGTAGTGTCACTCTCCCTATTATCCAAGAAGATATTCAAAGAGATTCGTGACTTGTCTAAAGTCATTCAACCAGTCAGATACAGACCAAGACGTCAAACTCAGCTTTCCTGTCACACAGCTGGTAAGTATCTGAGACTGGATTTGAATTCAGGTTCTTCTGACTCCAGACTGTATTCTATCCTCTGCACCACCTATCTGACTCTCCAGTGTTGTTAATGAGAGAAGACACTAGAGATTCAAAGAAAACCATGAAGGTAAATTGCTTTTTGGAAGAAAAAGACATGAATTAACATGTAATCATTTTCATTAAAGGTTTTCATCATGGATTTGGCTCTTCTCAAAAATGTGGTGATTTAAAGCCATTTTAATAGACTTGGGATGGAAAATACTATCCACATCCAGAGAGAGAACTGGAGACTGTGAGAGAGAGACAGAGAGAGAACTGTGGATCAAAACATAGTGTTTTCACGGTTTTTTTTACTGTTGTTATTTGTTTTTGTTTCTTTTCTTGTAGTTTTCCCTTTTCATCTGATTTTTTTTCACAACATGACAAATATGGAAAATATTTACAAAATTTGAACATATTTAAACTACATCATATTGCTTGCTATCTTGGTGAGGGAGAAAGGAAGAAAAATTCAGAACACAAAGTTTCACAAAAATGAATATTTAAAACTATCATTATATGTATTTGGAAAAACAAATAACTGTTGAGGAAAAAGAAAACTAATATACATGAAAAAGGTTCTCATCATAATAAAGATCATATATAGTCATCATTGGGATGCGGGGAAAAAAAAAGATTTCCACAACCATCATTGTAACCCATTTTCACTCCTATTTTGGAAACTGAGATTTGAGACAGTAATTAGCTCATCAAGGAAAGAAGGAAATGTTCTGATATGGAATTAAACAAGACTCATACTGTCTCTTTCTTGCCTTCATCACAGAGTCCTTCTCCTCCCTTTCACATATGCCTATTCAATTTGCTAATTCTGTAATTTCTTTTCCCCTTTAGAGCTTCCCTTGATGTTTATAAGATCATAAATTTGGAGATATAGTGCTGAAGAGGAAACTGAGGTCCAGGAAAGGAAATTGAGATTTTCAATGTCATACAAGTACTTACTAAAGGCAGCCTCATCCAACCTAACACTCTCAAATGTCTACTGGACATTCCCTAAGGTTACTACCTCTCTTCCCCCTATGAATATGTCACTTATGTATCTCAAACCCAATATACACAAGATTAGAATTCATTTTTGTTTGAGCTAAACAGCCTCCCCCTCACTTCCCAATTTCTTTTCAGAGTACCATTATTCTTTGCATCCTTAATTTTTTAATCTCACTTGCTCATCTCCCCATATAAAATTTGTTGCCTGACTTTAGGGATTCTATGCTTTTGGTACCCCAGGCATAAATCTTCTTCTCTCTATTCACAGCCCAACTACCCTTGATTAGACCCTTATCAAACCTCTCATTGTGCTATTGCACAATAACCTCCTAATTGATAATCCTGGACCTAGTCTATCTCCCTCAAATCTCTGCCCACTCAGCAGCCAAAATGGAAAACTTAGAAAGTGTAGGTCTGATCATGTTACTCTTATACTTTAAAAAAGCTACAATGACTCTCCACTGACTTTAGTTCCATCAATTTTAGTTTAGGAAATGCCTCCTATTGACTTTTAAGGTCCTTCACAGTTTAGCTTTGGCCTCCCTTTCTAAATCACTTATATATACATGATTCTTCTTCCTACACTCAAAAAACCAACAAATCTGTCAGCTTGCTGTTCCCAATTATGTAGGTGTTCTGAAGGCAGCTCTAACCAGCTCACATAAGCTGGTTGTTCAGTGTGAGCATTTATACCTTGAAAATCAACAAACTATAAATCAGGGCCTAATTTATTGTTTTATTGATTATCTAAACTAAAGAAAGTAGTGGGGAAAATGTGAATAATGTGAATTGAATCTACAAATGTGCCACCCTTATTTTCAGAGGACCTATCATTAAACCATCTCTTCTCTTGCCTCCATTCCAGAAATGCTCTTTCTTGCCTTCCATTTCTTGAAACTCCTAGTTTTCTTCAAAGTTAAAATCCAATGCCACTTCTTCTGAGAAGCCTTTCCTGATTTCCCCAGTTTTAAATGGTATCCTCCCCAAGCTACTATGTATTTTTTTAAATCCATGTTTATTTTACTGTGGCCTTGTTGCATCCACCACATAGGAGACGGACTCTTCCACTGCCCAGTATAGTAATAGGCAGTAGGTACAATCAAAATTGCAATTAATTGATTGCCATGATTCAGAGTTAGTTTCCAAATAAAGTCTTGTTTCCACTCTTCTACTAGATTTCACTGTTACCTGAGTTTACCTGGATGAGGAGGGTTGGAAAGATGAGGAAGGACCATGACATGAAGGTCTCTCTTCTCCAATTATGACAGGTTCTGGTTTTACTTAAGCTAGACAGGAGTTTGTTTTGTTTTTAACCTATCTGAACTTCCTGGGGTCTAAGTTTGGAATAGGAATTACAATTTTCCAAATTTAAGATGTGCTCAGAGCTGGCAAGATCAACTTCCTGGTTCAAAGGAAAATAGCTTGTTAGACCTCTTGGATTTCAAATGACTCTTACAAAAGAATATTTTGATGAATTAAGTGTAAATGAATCAGGAACAGATGGATTAAATTTCCTTTACACATGAGTTTTAAAAAGAAAAACAATGCTTGGCACGACATATTCTGGAGTTTTGCCAAACTCCACCCACAAAAAATAAAAATAAAGATAAAAAAAAAGAGTTTGGAGAGGATTCATGAAATCCTGGCAAATTCCATTTCCCTTCCTTCCTTTTTCAGGTAGAGCTGATTTTCCAGAGAACCTTCAGCCAGGGTAATTCAGCAGTGAATGAATCATGTTACAGATGATCTTTAAAATAATCATCCCCCTCTTCCAAGCTTTGGTTTTCTCACCTGTAAGATGAAGGGGTAGAGAACTCTATGAGTTCTATCGATCCTTCTAATTCTGGCATTTTTTATTCCGACATTCCTCTGAGCTCTGAATTTTGTATTTTAAGGTTCCAGCCAGTTTTGATATCCTGTGTGCTAAGGTTCTGCCTGGATCTCACACTTCATGTTCTAAGTTTCCTTCCATCTGTCATTGTGTTCTAAAGTTCCTCCCAGCACTAACATTATCTGCTTTAAAGTCCTTTCCATCTCTGACATTCTGTGTTTTAAGGTATCTTGTAGCTCTACCACTCTGTGCTCCGGGCTTCCTTTTATCACCTTAAAATTCCCAGCTCTCTTCAAAGTTTAATCAGTGTTCTTTTCTCTATGAGACTTCCCTTGACCCCTCTATCTATGGGCAATTTTCCCCACTCCCAATTGCCTTGTATTTATATGGTATATAGAATACAAATGCTTATATATGTATCTATTGCTTCTATGTTAGAAAATAATCTCCTTTGGAGGAGTGACTTTCATTTTTGCTTCTGTGTGTCAGCATCACACATGGTGTCCACTATATAATGTCCCTACTGATTGATAGTTGGTTAGTATTCACAGACCACTCTACCATCTGGGCTTGATGATAAAAGCAATTGGACCAATGGCTATATTTCACATTGATCATATGAACCACTGAGAACTTAAGAAAACATACATGTTATCTAGAAAGTTTAGAGAAAGATACATGAAATTAGCTCCCAGTGACAATGTGTCCCCTGCTTCATTTACCCAGTATTTATGGCTGAAGTCCCATCAGCTTTTTCAAGCCTGAAAGCAGTCACTGAGAACAGAATTATGAATTATGAATTAATCATTCAAGTGCCTGGGACTAATTCATCCTGGAGAGAAGAATAAGGAGGGATACAATGTAAGTGTTTAAATGCTGGAAGGAATGTTGTGTGGAAAGCAAGTCAAGTTAACAAGTGTTTACTATATGATGGGCAACATGCCATGAATTGCATATACAAATACTAGCTGAAATAAAGGCAACTCCTACTCTCAAAGAGCTTTTGTTCTAATGGGAAAGATAACACTTGGGGTCTATTTAAGAGCTGGGATTAAGATCCCTCAGGACATGGTAGACAAAGTCATAAGTGAGCCAGGAGTACAGCTTGGAGAAAAAAAGGAAGACATGGCTGGAAGAGAGATTAAAATTGTCCTACTTGGCATCTTTGCAGCTACTAACTGTTGTGATTAAATCTGAAGGACTAAAGCTGTTTAAAGATAAATTGGTTGGTTTGGACATGCCCCTTGGCAAAGCTTAGAAGATGGGTCTCAGTGAATGGGGATGTGGACAAGATGAACGAGTTGTCTCAGGCTCTTGGAAGAGAAATCTCTTGTATGCTAAACATAAAAAGTTACTAAACTTTTGTATCTTTTTTTTTCTTTCTGCCTTGCTGCTGAAGTATAATAGGTAAGGGTAAAAAGTTGGATTCCCAATCCAATAGTCCCCAATCTCCTTGGGGCAGAAACATATGGAAGCTTCAAGTGTTAGCCAATAAAGCCTGGCTGTCATTTGCCTTTATCATTCCATTATATGCACTAAGCTTAGGTCAGAATCCAGAGATCTAAGAGTAGTCTATCTCAGCCTAAAAGATTTTAGAAGCAGTACAACAGTGGTGGAGTGCCAAGGTTTCCAGGAGAAGTATAAGGCTGAGCACTATAACAATAATAAATGACATATATAATAATTATTATTATATTTAAATAAGAATGCATTAAAATAGCATTTATGTAGCAGATTAACATTTGTAGACACTTCACATATATAATTTCATTTAATCTTCACAACTCTTTGAGGTAGGTGCTACTATTGTCCCATTTTATGGGCAAGAAAACTGAGATGGAGAGCAGTTAAATTACTGAACCAGAGTCATAAATATGGGAGGTAGGATTTAACCTCAGTTTTTCCTGAGTCCAAGTAACCAAACACTATGTAGCTGCCTAGACTTCTAATGCTTCTGTCCACATGGCCCAGTTTGATAAGTAAGGTCTTTGTTAAACCTTTGACTCCTATTTAGACAAAGAAAGACTATCTAAGAAGTGAGGTGTTAGAATTTAGCCTTCTAGACAGAGAAGAGAGATTACACTTGGTATAGCCTAGAGATTGCCTTTCAAGAAACTTTAAATTCAAAAAGTCAGCTACCTAGTCTTCTAGAAAGAAAAAGAGGACTTCTTGCCCTTGCTCCCTGTGGCTGGAGGAACATAAAGGGACTATAACCCCTTTTTATTTCCATTAGTATTATTTATTTTTTTAGACTATGCAGATCCAGTGAGGACAGAGTTACCTATTCAGAAAACATTTATAAAGTGTGTTTGCCTTTTAGGGGGAGTCATCCATTTTAACTTAATTGAATCTTTTTTTTTAAATTTCTCTGCCATGTTTACCTTCATCAGAATGGCTTGAAAAGTTCTTTATTTCATTAAATGTCTATTTTCCACTTAATTATATTCAGTTTTTCTGGGTAAGTCATTCTTGATTATAATCCTTGATTTTTTACCTTTAGGAATATCATATACCAAACCCTTCACACATTTAATGAGGAAATTAGTAAATCTTAAATGATGCTGACTGTGGCTTCATAATATTTAAGTTTTTTCTGGCTTTTTGCAATTTTTTCTCCTTAACTTGAAAGCTCTGGAATGTGTCTATAATATATCATAGTAGTTTTCATTTTGGAATCAGAAGGTAAATGGTAGATTCTTTCAATTTCCATTTTGCACTCTGGATCTAAATTATCAGGACAGTGTTCCTTGATGATTTCTTGAAATATGAATCTAGGGTTTTTTTTTTATCATGACTTTTGGATAGTCCAATAATTCTTTAATTATATCTCGTGGATTTATTTTCCAGGTCAGTTGTTTTTATCAATATATTTCACATTTTCTTTTATTTATTTTTTTTCATTCTTTTCACTTTATTTTATTGATTTTTATTTGTTTGTTTGTTTGTTTGTTTTCTCTTGGAAGCATTAGCTTGCCTTATCCTAATTTTTAAAGAATTGTTTTCTTCAGCAAGTTGTTTTTGTTTTTGTTGTTGTTGTTGTTGTTGTTGTTGTTGTTACATTTGGCCTATTTTCCTTTTTAAAGAGTTCTTTCATTCAGTGAATTTTTGTACCTCTTTTACTTCAACTGATTCCATTTTAAATGTTATTTTTTCAATATTTTATGTCTCCTTTACCAAGCTATTTATTTTCTTTTCAATCATTTCTTGCATCATTGTCATTTCTTTTTTGTGATATTTCCCCTACTCCTTTTAATTCTTTCTTTAATTCTTTTTTCCCCTTCCTTTAACTCTTCCAGGAATTCTTATTGGGCTGATGACTAATTTGAATTTTCTTTGAGGTTTTAGTTGTAGCTATTTATACATTTTTATATTCTAAACTTGTGTCTTGGTTTTCCCTTCAATACTGTAGTTTTATGGTCAAGTTCTCATTCTTGTTGTTTGCTCATTTTTCTAACCTATTTCTTGATTTTTAACTTTAGTATAAAATTAGGTTCAGCTCACCTGGGGATAGTGAGGCATTATACCAAGGTTCTTTGTGTTGTTGTTTTCAGAACTAGTTTTGAAAGGTCTATAAGTTCTCAGCGCTTCCAAGTTGGTTAGATCTGAGGAGAGATGTGGCCATTGCTCTCATGGTCTCAGCTCTGGTATTTATCCAAAAAGAGCTCCTTCCCCTCTGCACTCATAAATGGTAGTAGAACTGAGGTGAAGCCCCTTTCTCTTATAACCACAAACACTAGTGGTCCCTTCTACTATGAGTTTCTTCTCTATTGTGACTGACTATAAAGGCTTCTCTTCCCCAGGAAATGCAACTGAAAACTGTGCATGAACAAAAGAGTTGCTAATCAGTGCCTGTTGTACCCACTGCCAGCCAAGAATCCCTTTTGATTTCTCTCTGAAAAGTTGTTAGACCCACTTACTGGGTTTGAGAGCTCTTAAAACTACCACTACTGTCTGTTCCTATCACAGTTGCCTCCAAGGCTCATTATTTTGACTGCCACTGTCAGTCCTGACCCCAGTGAGACTCTCAAGTTGCTTAGCCCAAAAAAGAAGTTGTCTTAGAGTGGAAAATGCCTCAACCTGACCTTTGTTGTCTCTACTACTCCAAAATTCCAGTTGAGGCTTTTTTTTTTTTTTTTTTTTTTTTTTTACTTATCTGAAGAAGAATAGTGGGAGCGTTTGATTGAGCTGCTAACTTCAATCTATCACCTTAACTTCACTCCCCTAGCATTGTAATTTTTCATAATTTTTTTCCTCATCATTTCAACATACTTCCTTAGCTTGGGTAAGAGTGATTATACAGGATAACCAGTTCATTTTTCCATTTGGATTTTATCTGTGGAATTGATTTTTTTATTCCTTGGTAAAAATAAATCAAGGAGTGAGACAGGGTGAATAGTATCTGATTAGGTGTGACAAGAAGGTGCCTTGAAGTTTTCATAAAAACTTGACTTCTAAGGGAAAGGCAGGGAGGGGAATAAAATAGGAGAGTGTTCCTGGCAACAGAATCAGGGACATTCTTTTGAGTCACAGGCGGGATGGTTTTGATCAGAAAAAGGCAACAGCTCAACAGTATTCTTTTTTGTAAATACCACTAAATTACTCAAAGGTAATTGGGAAAGGAAAGGGTGTAGTCTGATGCATATTTTAATATTTCTACTCTGCACCTTTCCTCCCAGTGTACCCACTCAGAAACTGTGTTGTCCATCCATGTTGCAAACATTTGCAAATTGTCAACTGTGTTATAGTAAATTCAGTTGATAGAGCTCTTTCTAAGTCTGGGTTTTGAAAATAAATGATATATATAGAAAAAATTTTAAAAGTCTGCCTATGTTTTTTTTATTATTTTTTTATTATTTATTTATTTATTTTTTTTTTGGTTTTTTTTTAATTAATAATTTTTTATTATATATATATATTTTTATAATATTATCCCTTGTATTCATTTTTCCAAATTATCCTCCCCTCCCTCTATTCCCTCCCCCCGATGACAGGCAATCCCATACATTTTACATGTGTTACAATATAGTCTAGATACAATACATGTGTGTGAATATCATTTTCTTGTTGCACAATAAACTTTAGATTCCGAAGGTACATGTAACCTGGGCAGACAGATATTAATGCTAACAATTTACATTCACTTCCCAGTGTTCCTTCTCTGGGTGTAGCTACCTCTGTCCATCATTGATCAACTGGAAGTGAGTTGGTTTTTCTTTATGTTGAAGATTTCCACTTCCATCAGAATACATCCTCATACAGTATTGTTGTTGAAGTGTACAGCGATCTTCTGGTTCTATTCATTTCACTCAGCATCAGTTGATTTAAGTCTCTCCAGGCCTCTCTGTATTCCTCCTGCTGGTCATTTCTTACAGAGCAATAATATTCCATAACCTTCATATACCATAATTTACCCAACCATTCTCCAACTGATGGACATCCATTCATTTTCCAGTTTCTAGCTACTACAAAAAGAGCTGCCACAAACATTTTGGCACATATATGTCTCTTTCCGCTCTTTAGTATTTCTTTGGGATATAACCCCAGTAGTAGCGCTGCTGGGTCAAAGGGTATGCACAGTTTGATAACTTTTTGGGCATAATTCCAGATTGCTCTCCAGAATGGCTGGATTCTTTCGCAACTCCACCAGCAATGTATTAGTGTCCCAGTTTCCCCACATCCCCTCCAACATTCATCATTATTTGCTCCTGTCATCTTAGCCAATCTGACAGGTGTGTAGTGGTATCTCAGAGTTGTCTTAATTTGCATTTCTCTGATCAATAGTGATTTGGAACACTCTTTCATGTGAGTGGATATAGTTTCAATTTCTTCCTCTGAGAATTGTCTGTTCATATTCTTTGACCATTTATCAATTGGAGAATGGTTCGGTTTCTTATAAATTAGGGTCAGTTCTCTCTATATTTTGGAAATGAGACCTTTGTCAGAACCTTTGTTTTTAAAAATATTTTCCCAATTTGTTACTTCCCTTCTAATCTTGTTTGCATTAGTATTATTTGTACAGAAACTTTTTAGTTTGATGTAATCAAAATCTTCTATTTTGTGATCTATAATGATCTCTAGTTCTCCTCTGGTCATAAATTCCTTCCTCCTCCACAAGTCTGAGAGGTAGATTATCCTCTGTTCCTCTAATCTATTTATTATTTCCCTCTTTATGCCTAAATCATGGACCCATTTTGATCTTATCTTGGTATATGGTGTTAAGTGTGGATCCATATCTAATTTCTGCCATACTAATTTCCAGTTTTCCCAACAGTTTTTTCCGAATAATGAATTTTTGTCCTTAATGTTGGTATCTTTGGGTTTGTCAAAGATTAGGTTGCTATATATGTACCCTTTTTTGTCCTTTGTATCTAATCTGTTCCACTGATCTACCGGTCTATTTCTTAGCCAATACCAAATGGTTTTGGTGACTGCTGCTATATAATATAGCTTTAGATCAGGTACACTTAGACCACCTTCCTCTGAGTTTTTTTTTCATTAGTTCCCTTGCAATTCTCGACCTTTTATTCTTCCATATGAATTTTGTTGTTATTTTTTCTAGGTCATTGAAATAGTTTCTTGGGAGTCTGATTGGTATAGCACTAAATAAATAGATTAGTTTGGGGAGTATTGTCATCTTTATTATATTCGCTCAGCCTATCCAAGAGCACTGAATGTCTTTCCAATTATTTAAATCTGATTTTATTTTTGTGGCAAGTGTTTTGTAATTTTTCTCATATAATTCCTGACTTTTCTTTGGTAGATGGATTCCCAAATACTTTATACTCTCAACATTTGTTTGGAATGGAATTTCTCTTTGTATCTCTTGCTGTTGCATTTTGTTAGTGATATATAAAAATGCTGAGGATTTATGTGGATTTATTTTGTATCCTGCCACTTTGCTGAAATTTTGAATTATTTCTAGTAGCTTTTTAGCAGAGTCTTTGGGGTTCTCTAAGTATACCATCATGTCATCTGCAAAAAGTGATAGTTTAATTTCCTCATTTCCTACTCTAATTCCTTGAATCTCTTTCTCGGCTCTTATTGCCAAGGCTAACATTTCTAGTACTATATTGAATAGTAATGGTGATAGTGGGCAACCTTGTTTCACTCCTGATCTTACTGGGAAAGGTTGCAGTTTATTTCTATTGCATATTATGCTTACTGAAGGTCTTAAATATATGCTCCTGATTATTCTAAGGAATAGTCCATTTATTCCTATACTCTCAAGAGTTTTTAGTAGGAATGGATGTTGGATTTTGTCAAATGCTTTTTCTGCATCTATTGAGATGATCATATGGTTCTTATTAATTTGATTATTAATATGGTCAATTATATTAATAGTTTTCCTAATATTAAACCAGCCCTGCATTCCTGGAATAAATCCTACTTGATCATAGTGTATTATCCTGGAGATGATTTTCTGAAGTCTTTTTGCTAATATCTTATTTAAGATTTTAGCATCAATATTCATTAAGGAGATTGGTCTATAATTTTCTTTCTCAGTTTTCGATCTACCAGGTTTAGGTATCAGTACCATGTCTGTGTCATAAAAGGAGTTTGGTAGGACTCCTTCATCCCCTATTTTTTCAAATAATTTATATAACATTGGGGCTAATTGTTCTTTAAATGTTTGGTAGAATTCACATGTGAATCCATCTGGCCCTGGGGATTTTTTCCTGGGGAGTTGATTAATAGCTTGTTCTATTTCTTTTTCTGAAATGGGACTATTTAAGCAATTTATCTCCTCCTCTGTTAATCTAGGGAGCCTATATTTTTGGAGGAAGTCATCCATTTCACTTAAGTTATCAAATTTATTGGCATAAAGTTGGGCAAAGTAACTCCTTATTATTTCTCTAATTTCCTCTTCATTGGTGGAAAGATCCCCCTTTTCATTTGTAAGACTATCAATTTGATTTTCCTCTTTCTTTTTTTTGATCAAATTTACCAAAGGTTTATCTATTTTATTGGCTTTTTCATAAAACCAACTCTTGGTTTTATTTATTAATTCAATAGTTTTTTTTTTACTTTCAATATTATTGATTTCTCCTTTTAATTTTTGTATTTCAAGTTTAATTTTTGGTTGGGGGGTCTGCCTATGTTTTTATATGTGTCTCCCTTTGTCTCTCTTACACTCTCTCTTTCTCTCTCTCTCTCTTTCTCACACACACACACACACACACATCCCTTCTGGCTTCTCCATTCTAACTTTACGTTTCTTCTTCTTTTCTCCTTTCCTTTCAGTTAATCTTTCAGAGAACTTCTCAAAATGACTTTTTGTGAGGAGGCAGGACTGGAGCAGACCTGGGCCATTCCTGAGTGTGTCTGTGACCCATTGACCAGCAGAGCAGGGTAGCTGTTTTCCTCTCCCCTAAAGACTTGTGAGTTTCCCCCCAAATATAGAAAGCATAGATTAATGTTTCCTCTACATAAAACCCAGAAGAAACTAGCCTGCTTCTTTATCCACAAGCAGAATGAAAGGAAGAATGCCTGGTACACTAGAACAGCTTGAAAAACTGAAAATAGTATGCTTCAATCTGCTTTCAGAGTCCATAGTTCTTTCCCTGGGATGTGGATAGCATTTTCCAACATGAGTCTTTTGGAAATTTCTTGGATCATTGTATTTCTGAGAAGAGCTAAGTTGACTATAGCTAATTTTGCTGTTACCGTGTACAATATTCCCATGATTCTGCTCACTTCACTCAACATGAGTTCATGCATGTATTTTCAAGTTTTCTGAAATCTTATTGGTAATCATTTCTTATAGAATAATAATAATCCATTAAACTGATGCCATAATTTATTCAGCTATTTCCAGACTGATGGACATAAACTCAATTTCCAATTCTTTGCCATCACAGAAAAAATTGCTAAATATTTTTGTACATGTGGATCCTTTCTCTTTTTTTATGATCTCTAAGATATAGACCTAGTATAAAGATTTTGCCTGATCAAGGGGTTTATAGCATTTTGGTAATGGTTCTAAATTATTTTCTAGAATGGTTGGATCAGTTCGCAACTCTACCAAAAGTGCATTAGTGTTCCAGTTTTCCTAGATCTTCTTCAATAATTATAATTTTCCTTTTTTTAGCCAATCTGACAAGTGTGACAGAGTATAGAAGATTTATTTTAAATTTAATTTCTCTGAATAGTAGTGACTTAGAGCATTTTTTCATATGATGATAAATAATTTTGATTTCTTCATCAGAAAATTGCCTGTTCATATCCTTTGACCTTTTATCAACTGGGGAATAACTTAAATTTTTATAAATTTGACTCAATTTCTACATATTTGAGAAATGAGGCCCTTATCAGAAACACTGTCTGTAAACATCTTTCTCTTTTCTTTCTAATCTTAAATGTATTGATTTTGTTTGTGTAAAAATGTTTAAATTTGATATAATCAAAATTTCTCATTTTGCATTTTAAAATGTACTCCATCTTTTATTGTTCATAAATTCTTCTCTTCTCTATAGCTATGACAGGTAAACTATATATTTTTCTCTATATTTGCTTAAGGTTTCAACCTTTAAGTCTAAATCATTTTGACAATATCTTGATATATACAATGTGAGATTTTGATCTAGGCCTAGTTTCTGCTATTTTCCTGTTTTCCCAACAGTTTTGGTCAAATAGTGAGTTTCCATCCCAGAAGCTGGGGTCTTTGGATTTATCAAACACTAGATTACTATCATTCTTGACTACTGGAGACACTCTTGTAGGAGCTCACTGTTAGCATCTTGTGTATTATAGTCATTTCCTAAATAACTTTTATAATTTTTGGTTGCCGCATGGTAGGAGACTCATTCTTATCTACCAAAGTAGAATTAGAACCACAGAATGCAAAAGTTCGAAAGGACCTATGGAAATAGTGTCAGAGCTGGAAGAAACCATAGAACATAGAATATCAGAATTAGGAGGAAATTAAGAATGCAGAACATAAGGTCTCATCCAGTGCTGATTGGACGATACCTTAGAACATCAAATGTAAAAGTTAGAAAAATCCATGAGACACAAAATGTTAGAACATAGAATGTAAGAGATGGAAAGAACCTTAGAACATGAGATAAATAAACAAAGAAATCATATTTAATGAGTATTTAGTCTAAATCTTTTGTTTTATAGATGAGGAAACAAGTTTGATTAAGTAAAAGGACTTGTTGAAAATGGTATCATTTCTTCAGATTTGGTGAAACTGAGCCATCGCTATTACTGACATTATAGTCAGTGTACCTCAGAGTTTTCTTAATAGCTCACTATATCCAATTACCAACCTAAATCTCTTGTCATCTTCCCAACTATTGCAAATGTACCTTTTCCCCCTTCGCACCTCTTTCTCAGAATTCAGTAATAAAATCAACATTATCATGCTTCTAGAAAGGCTTGACTCTCTGGATCAAAATTCCCTTCTTTGATCCCCAATCCCCATTATCTTCCTATAGTAGAATGTAAAATCCTTGAAGGTAGGAACTGCTTTACTTTTTATGTTGGTACTTCCAATTATTTTTTTAAATAATAGCTTTTTTATTTTCAAAATATATTCAAAGATAGTTTTCAACATTCACCTTTGCAAAACCTTGTGTTCCAAATTTTTCCCTCCCTCCCCTAGACAGCAAGTAATCCAATATATGTTAGACATGTGAAATTCTTCTAAGCAAATTTCCACAATTATCATGCTATACAAGAAAATGAGACTGAAAAGAAAAGAAAAATGAGAAAGAAAACAAAAACAAGCAAACAACAAAAGGTGAAAATACTGTGTTATGATCCATGTTAAGTCCCCATAGTCTTCTTTCTGGATGTAGATGGCTCTGTTTATAACAAGTTTAATGGAATTGGCCTGAATCATCTCATTGTTTAAAAAATCATGTCTATCATAACTGGTAATTGTATAATTTTGTTGTTGCTGTGTACAATGTTCTCTTGGTTCTACTCACTTCACTTAGCATCAGTTCATTTAAGTCTCTTTAGGACTTTCTGAAATGATCCTGCTGATGATTTTCTTGTAGAACAATAATATTCCATAACATTCATATGCCATAACTTATTCAGACATTCCTCACTGATGGGACATCCACTCAGGTTCCACTTCCTTGTCAGTACAAAAAGGGCTGCCACAAATATTTTTTCACATGTGCGTCTTTCCCAGTTTTCCCACATCTCCTCCAATATTTATCATTATATTTTCATGTAATCTTAGCCAATCTGACAGGTGTGTGGTGGTACCTCAGAGTTTTCTTAATTTGCATTTCTTTGATCAATAGTGATTTAGAGAATTTTTCATATGAGTAGAAACAGTTATAATTTCTTCATCTGAAAATCGTCTTTTCATATCCTTTGACCATTTACTAATTGGAGAATGATTTGTACTCTTATAAATGTGAGTCAATTCTGTGTATGTTCTAGAAATGAGACTCTTATCAGAACCTTCAGATGTAAAACTTTTCCCCAGTTTTCTGCTTCCCTTCTAATCTTATCTGCATTGGTTTTGTTTGTACAAGTTCTTTCTTTCTTTCTTTCTTTCTTTCTTTCTTTCTTTCTTTCTTTCTTTCTTTCTTTCTTTCTTTCTTTCTTTCTTTCTTTCTTTCTTTCTTTCTTCCTTCCTTCCTTCCTTCCTTCCTTCCTTCCTTCCTTCCTTCCTTCCTTCCTTTCTTTCTTTCTTTCTTTCTTTCTTTCTTTCTTTCTTTCTTTCTTTCTTTCTTTCTTTCTTTCTTTCTTTCTTTCTTTCTTTCTTTCTTTCTTTCTTTCTTTCTTTCTTTCTTTCTTTCTTTCTTTTTTTTTTTGCTGAGGCAATTGGGGTTTAGTTACTTGATTAGGGTCACACAGTCAGGAATTGTTAAGTGTTAAGAAGTCAGATTTGAACTCTCAGGGCTGGTGCTCTGCACTACACCACTACACCAACTAGCTGCCCCTGTACATTATTATATTAAATTATTACATACATGATTATATATATTAACATTATTAGATTAACTTAATATAATAGAAATTATCCATTTTGCATTTCATAATGTACTCCAGTTCTTCTTTGGCCATAAATTCGTTCCTTCTCCACAGATCTGAGAGGCAGACCATTCTTTGTTCTTGTAATTTGCTTATAGTATCATTTTTTTATGTCTAAATTCCATTTTGACATAATCTTGATATAGGGTGTTAAGTATTGGTCAGTGCCTAGTTTCTGCCATATTATTTTCCCATTTTCCTAGCAATTTTTGTCAAATACTGAGTTTTTAATTTCAGAAGCTGGGGTCTTTTGGTGTATCAAACACCAGATTACTATAGTCATTGACTATTGTGTCCTGTAAACCTAACCTATTCTACTAATCATAAAATTGGCTATTTTTTAGCCTGTACAAATATTTTAATGACTGCTGCTTTATAATTTAGTTTTAGGTCTGGCATAGCTAGGCCACCTTCATTTGCATTTTTTTCATTAATTCCCTTGAAATTCTTGACCTTTTTGTTCTTCCAGATGAATTTTGTTGCTATTTTTTTCTAGGTCTGTAAAATAATTTCTTGGCAGTTTGATTGGTATGGCACTGAATAAGTAGACTAATTTAGGTAGAATTGTCATTTTTATTTTATTAGCTCAGTCTATCCGTGAGCACTTAATGGTCTTCCAATTGTTAAGATCTGACTTTATTTGTGTAGAAAGTGTTTTGTAATTACATTCATATAGTTCCTGACTTTTTCTTTGCATTCAGACTCCCAAATATTTAATATAATCTAGATTTATTTTAAATGGAATTTCTTTTTGTATCTCTTGCTGGTAGACTTTGTGGATAACATAAAAAATGTTGATAATTTATGTGGATTGATTTTGTATCCTGCAATTTTGATAAAGTTATTAATTTTTAGTAGTTTTTTTAGTTGATTCTCTAGGATTCTATAAATATACAATCATATCATCTGCAAAGAGGGATACTTTTGTTTCCTCATTATTTACTTTAATTCCTTTAATTTCTTTTTCTTCTCTTATTGCTAAAGCTAACATTTTTATATAATATTAAATAGTAATGCTGATGGGGGCAATTTTGTTTCACTTCTGATCTTGTTAGGAATGGTTTTAGTTTATCCCCATTACTTATACTTGCTAATGGTTTTAAATAGATGCTACTGATCATTTTAAGGAAAACTCCATTTATTCCTATGCTCTTAGGAATAGGAATGGGTGTTAGATTTTCCCAAATGCTTTTTTTGCATCTATTGAGATAATAATATGATTTCTTTTAATTTGGTTATTGATATAATCAATTATGCTAATAGTTTTCCTAATATTAAACTAGTCTTATATTCCTGTATAAATTCTACTTGGTCATAGTGTATTGCCCTATACAGTTCTTCATACAGAGACCTGGCACAGAGGAAACACTTATTAAATGCTTTTTCATATTTCTTCTATCAATCTGTCAGTTAACTAATTTCTCCTATTTCTTTTTCCCTTCCCTCTTTTCCTCTTCTCTCTCCTCCTTTACTGTTCACTATTCTCCATTCCTTTTTTCTTGTCTAGTAAAAACTCAGCCCTGCAGCTTTTTGTCCTTTTAAATTCTCCAATTACTACATGATTTTGCTGTCTCCCACAAAACAACTGGGCAGCAAAACCACAAGAGTCCTTTTCAGCACTGACATCTCATTGCTGCCACTCTTGCTTCCTCAAGATCCTGAGAGCAAAGGACACAAAATGAGGGGGTGACTAGGAAGCATAAACAAGTCACATAAACTCTATCTTCCTTGGTTTGAACTTGAAGCTCATTCACATGTAGCCCACATTTTTTCAGTGATTTAATGTTATTAAAAAATGTACCTTCTTAGGGAAACTAATAGAGTCTGGTTTTAGCCCAGATTTGCAATTAGGGGAATTAGTAATATGATCCATCATCATCTTAGCGAATACATCTAATAAGAAATCTTCTGTGGCCCCCTGGGAAGGCATTCTCCTTCCAAACCAGGTCAGTGGGGGCTGTGGGCATACAGCATCCTTCCCCCTTGGGAGGTGAAGTTCTTATTATGTGGCAAAAATTTGGTAAGAGCTAATCATACAAAGAAAGTAAAAGAAATAGGGACGAGGGAGAGAAAAATAAATGTTTGTTTAAAATTCAAAAAAATACACATATACATATTATATATATATATGTATATATATATAATAAATTATGTACAGACAGACACATATTATCTATCTATCTAT
Organism: Sminthopsis crassicaudata; assembly: GCF_048593235.1. Taxonomy (NCBI): domain Eukaryota; kingdom Metazoa; phylum Chordata; class Mammalia; order Dasyuromorphia; family Dasyuridae; genus Sminthopsis; species Sminthopsis crassicaudata. The sequence goes on along the minus strand of NC_133618.1, from coordinate 54,155,465 downwards.
TGGCAAAAATACTCTCTGCCCTCAGTAAACTTGTATGTTATTAGTGGACAATATGCCAAAACCAGAGTAGATTTAAGATTACAGAGTAGAAGAAAGGGAAATACATAAATTTGGAAGCAGCTTTAGGGATTTGGAAAGTTCCTCATCAGCCTCAGATGATGAAATCAGAGAAATTGAATAGAATCACAAATAAAGAATGTCAGAAACAGAAAGAACCTAAGGGATTGCTTAGCTTACCTGCAGTAGCCCTCAAAGGAAGAAACAGGCTCAGGGAGGAGAATAATAAAAATAAGAAGAATGGCAGGTGTTTTGATAGCACTTTAAGCTTGGCCAAGCACTTTGCATTTGGTATCATCTTGGATGCTCACATCAAACTTGTGAGGTAGATGTTGTTTTGCAGATAAGGAAACTGGCTAAGACAATTTAAAGATTTCTCTGAGCCAAGATAATTTTTTAACTCAGGTTTTATGACTCTTCACTGTGTGACCTGGATAGATAGAAAAGGATTTGTTTATGGGCATGGTGGTAGGGACTGGGATAAATTTCACACACACACACACACACACACACACACACACACACACACACACACACTTCAAAGTAATCATTGTATAGACTTGGGATGGAAAATGCCATCCACATCCAGAGAAAGAATTTTGACTGAAGGCTAATATTTTCATGCTTTTGTTGGTTTCTTTCTTTCTATCTTGTGTTTTTTTCTCCCCTTTGGTCTGATATTTTTTGGTTAACATGACAAATATGGAAATATGTCTAGAAGGGTTACACATATTTAACCTAAATCAAATTGTTTGCTGTCTTAGGAGGGAGGGAAGTAAAGAAGGGAGGGAGACAATTTTAGAATACACAATTTTACAAAAATGAATGTTGAAATCTGTCTTTACATATATTTGAAAAATAAAATACTATTGGAAAAAATAAATAAAAAGAAATGAAATAAAATAATATTGTAATCCAACATTCAAGCCCAGAAATTTGCATAAAGCTCTACTTGTTGGAATGATTATATTTTGCTCAGTGTCTATCTGACTTCCCATTATATAGGCACAGAACACTGAGCAATGTTCTTTTCACTCAGTGAGGACAGTTTTATACAAATAATGAAACAGGGATTATAATAAAACAATAGTTTGAATTTCCATCGCACTTTTCTGTTGACAGAGTGTTGTTCTCATAATACTCCTATGTCTCAGTCAATCTGAGTGTTGTTGTCCCCATTTTTCAGAAGGGGATATGGGCTCAGAGAATTGAAACAACTTGTACAAGGTCACACAATTGTTAAATATCAGAGCTAGGATTCAAAACCAATTCTCCTAACACAGCAAAACTCAGAGAATCAGAAAAAATGCTTGAATTAGCAAGGATCGGAGATATCACATAACTACCATCCCACAACTTCCCCTCTTCTCCTCTCTTTTATCACAGACAAGGAGGAGGAATCCTAGTAAAGCAACTTAGTTGCTCAAGGCTATTTAGCTATTTCGTGGCAAAACCCTAGAGTATACAACATTACTTCTCTCCCAGCAGTCTTGTACTGTGAGCAGAAGCTGCTGTGTATTCTCCTTTCTATCTAGGCAACATCTGTCTGGAGATGAGAAAACCAAGAGGAAAGACCACCCACAGAGAGGTTGACAGTCTCCAGTTACCTGGAAAGATACTAGTCAGAGGCTCATGGACACGCAGAGTGACATCTAGATCCAGAAGACACCTTACAAACTCTTTATATGTCATTCCTTATAATCCCAGGTGAATTAAAAAGCCTTAAACCACTTCCAAGCAAGTAAATTTCTATCTACCCATTTTAAAAGACAACAAAACAAAAAAGATTTCAATCGTTTACTTAATATGTTGTTTCTGCATATTGCATATCCCGTAACCTCACAAAACAAAGCACAGGGAAACCACTAGGAAAATGGGGGATTATGCTTTCCACATTTTAGAAAACATATTTTGGAAAACATTCACAGGCTTGCATACAGAGAGCAGCACGCACATAGACACACACATAAATGAGCATCTGAACCTCAGCTTCCTCCCCTACAAAATCAGGAGATTGAGAAAAAACAAAAAGAATGTTGACCCAAATTATCTCAGAGGTTCATTCTCGTTCTCAGTTCTAGAATTTCTTTCTCTCTTAGTGTTCAAAGAATACCAGAGATTCTAAAGCACCTACTTAAGTACTTGGGTGCTTTGGGGTAACCTTCATTGACCCTCTTGGCTACCCTGGACCCCTTGAATAAATAGCACTCAACCATCTGGAAGTTTCTAGAGGAGACTGATAATGCACATTAGCGTATGGCTGCATCAGAGAGAAATCATGGTTAAGCAATCATGGCTTATTAGCACATTAACCATTGTAGCTTCTCAGGGGGCAGCAATGACTTGGGGCTTTGAAAATGAAGAAATCGAGAGACAGGAGACTAGAATCATAGAATGTTAACAACTAGAAAAGAACTTTGGATATAGAATGCCAGAGCTGAAAGAGCCCTGAGAAATTTGTTCCATTCCCCACATTTTACTGATAAAGGCATGAAGTCTTAGGGAGATGTACCATAATCAGGACTAGAACCCAGATTCTCTGTCTCTTAAATGTGAGCATTTTCCAGTAGCCCCAGTGACCCAGAACAGAACAGGCTGGTGTCTCCCCTTCCCAACTCTGGTTCCTGGATGGAGCCCATATGGAGGGAGATTTTGCTTCATGCATTTAGAGCTTGGACAGTCAGGAAACATGCACTTATTAAGTACTTACTCTGTGCTATGCATTGTACTAATTACTAGGGATCAAAAAAAAGTGAAAAAATATGACTCAAGGAGCTCACATATGTACATACAAGCTATATACAATGCAAATTAGTAATAATCTTAGAGGGATTTACAGTGGATGGGGTGGAGGGATTGACAAAGTTTTTCTGCAGAAAAAAAGAATCTTGGAGGAAGCCAGGAGGCAGAAGGGAGAGGATTCCAAAAGTGGGGGAAACAGCCTGGGCAAAGAAAGAATCTGGAGATGGCGTGTTGTGTAGTCAAGAAACAGCAAGGTCAGTATCATTGGATTGCAGAGTATAAAGTAAGGGACAGTTGTAAAAAGCTTTCTTTAAAAGCCAAACAGAGGATTTTAGAGTAGATGCTGGAAGCAATAGGGAGTCAGGGGAGATTATTGAGTGAGGGGTGAGGGTAAAGGGAATGACATCATCAGACCTGGACTTTAAGAAGATCTTCTTGGGAAAGTTTGCAGGACCAGTTTTCCAGACCTGAAGAGGTTCAGATGGGTTGTTTATTAAGCTTTGAATAAATGCCTGTGTTTTTTAAATGTACCTGAACCCTGAGCTTCAAGGTTTCTCAACTCCAGCCTGAACTGCAGGCCACATACTTCATAGCCTGCTGAGCCTTTCCATGAACTGACAAGTCCTTATCAGCCCTGGGAGGAGATAACATAGTCCAGTATCCATGTGTCAGGAAACAAGAAACTCCATAAAAAGTGGGGTAAGGCAGAGCTCTGCAATCCAATCAAGCTTTTGCCCTTAACCATTCCAGGGTGGAAGAAATAGCATTTTATATTATGGAATTTTTCCCCCTTCTTGTTCTTTCTTAGTTGAGACCAATTTTGAATAAATAACTCACAACCACAGAAATATTACACCAAAGCAACAGCACTGGGTGGCAAATTTCTCTGTTACCACAAATATCCTTTCTCCTTTAGAATCTAGATTGAAAGCATTTGGATTTGTTTGTTGGTCCCATCCTCATTCAGGCTTAGAAAGTTCCCAGGGCTCAAAGGAGGCCAACATACCTATTTCCATCCTCAGATGGTTTCTGCCCATCACCAAACATCCATTTCTCCTCCGTTCACACTTTTCCTGTGCTTTCATGTTTTTTTTTCTTCAAAAATGGAGGATGGAGATGAAGGATGCAGTGAGAAGGGACTAGTTTGTCCTCTCTCCTCTATAAGCTGAGGGTAACTCAGAGGGTTACACCTCAGGTCAGGACATCTAGGTTTGAATCTGCCCTGAAAACTTCCTAGTTAACTATGGGCAAGTGACTGAACCTCATAGCCATTGATTTCCACTTCCTTACTTTTTGTTGTTTATTCATTTTTATTGTGTCCAACTCTTCATGACCCTGTTTGGGGTTTTCTTGGCAAAGAAACTGGAGTGGTCTGCCATTTATTTTTCCAATTTATTTCCAGATATGGAAACTAAGGCACATAGGTATTAAGTGACTTGGTCAGGGTCACACAGCCAGTAAGTATCTGAAGCCAGATTTGAACTGTGTCTTCCTGACACTGCCTGGTGCTCTATGTACCACTTAGTTATCCTATTCATTTTACATATGAGGAAACCAATACCTGGTAAGATTATTGGACTTTCCCAAGAGTGCACAAATGGCAGTAATAATACTTGCTTGCTTCACAAAGGTGTTGGGATGGAAGGACTTTGCAAACCTGAACATGGGTTTATGATATTGTTATTTCTCCTGCTTAGAAACAAATCCCAAATTGGAAATTCAAATGCTGTTACTCTCTTCTCAGGTTCTCTTCTCTTATAAATTCAACCCAAATATTGGAATTAGCCACTGAACATATGATAATGGCACAGTCCCCATTTTTATCTGATGTCTTGGAACACTGGGTCCTGGGTGCCTCTTTCTGCTTCTATGGAAAGAGGCACAAGTTGATGGAGAGACTTTTGGGGAGAGTGAGAAGTGGAGTTTAAGAGTGAAAAGAGGGAGAGAAAAGGCATAGACTTTGAATGACAGATGGGGTGCCTCCTCAGAGCCACAGCCATGATAAAAGGCAGCCTCCAGTATGTTTTTTTTTAATTTCTGGCCTTTGTATCCCCAGAAGCTGCTAAGAGCAGATTTCCTGGGTGACATCATTCCCCCTTGGGTTTTATCTAATTTGGAACTCCCAAGTTTTCTGATTCTTATATCTAACCTAAATAGCATAACTCCACGATGAATATGCTGCTTACTGTTCATAATTATTTTTGTTCAACCAACTTTTGATGGAAAAGATGCTGAAAAGAGTAAGTAAATCTATGCTCTCCCCCACTTTATTTCAGCCAGTAAAAGTGACTTTTATTCTGAATCCCTTGTGGAGCATGATGATCCTAAGACTACAAATATTCAGTGTGTGGTAGATGGAAATAATTCTGGTCTTAAAACTTCTCTTAGAGATAGTAGATAGAAGGAGCAAGTCCTATCCATGGCCCTCCTCCTGCTTCTCACATAGGGGAAAAATCTCTGTCTCCCTTGAAGATAAAGATGGCCAGATGCCTAATCATACTTACCCAGCCTATCAGCCACAGATAATACTCAAACCCAGAATTCCAGAGCTAGAAGCAATCTTAGAAATACTGGAGGAGGCAGCTAGATAGTGCAATGGATGGAGTGCTGGCCTTGAAGTTGGGAGACCCCAAGTTCAATTTCAACCTCAGATATTTAATACTTCCTAGTTATGTGGGCAAGTCACTTGATCTCTACAGTGGATTTTGTTATCCAATCCCTTCTCATACAAATTTCCCAAATGTATGGAGTGTATAATCCCCATACATGCTTGGCAGGTACTTAGTAAAATGTTTGTTGTTGTTGTTGTTCCTCCATTGTTTTTGAAGAGGACCAATGCTAAAACTGTGCGATATCTTCACTTGCATGTGGATTGCATTTAACTAAAAGAGAGTCATACAAAGTTGATAGCCTCATTCTCTCTTCCAGAGTCATGGCAAGTCCAATGGTGAGATAAAAGTTAGGATGATTGGCTATCACCTGGGATGCAGTGGTTGACCTTAGTATTTGTTGATGTCTGACCAGTGGTTATTCCAGCAAACTATTTCAACAATAGGAACTTCCAACCTTGACCCAGAAACATTGCACAGCTTTAAAAACAAAACAAAACAAAAACTATTAAAGATTAAAAAGTATTAAATAGCTATTTATCTATTAAAATGTAAAATTACAATAAGATTTTTGGGACACTCTATATGTAGATGAAGTTAAGCACTTTACATACAGTCTTTTATTTCATTCCTCAAAATAGTAGTGTGAAGTAGGCTCCTCCCATTTTCCATGTAACAAAAGTGAGACTTAGAATGGGTCCAAAGTCCCATGGCTGGTCTCAGGGAGAACTTGAACTTGGGTCTTCTGACTCTAAATGGAGTAGTCTTTCTTTCTGATCCCCTAAGAAGTATCTCCATTTTACAGACAGGGAAGGGAAACTCAGAAATGTGAAATTACTTGTTTAAGTCTACATAACTAGTAATGACTGGGAAAAGATCAAATTCATATCTTCAAATTCCTTTGAAAGCCTCTCATTTTGACTGTCTCTAATTTAAACCTCCTATCTTATCTCTAGTGTATTCTTGTATTAAAAATGACTAGTGGTGCGTAAGGCATATAGAATTTAGTGTTACTGCCTCCCATCCTCACCCAGTTATACAGAAGATTGATAAATATCTATCCTTATTTCCTCACCTAATCCTCCTTCTAAGAAAGAACTAGTTGTGTACTCTTTTGAATGAATGGACAGATGAGGAAATGAATGAATTCACTATGTTGTATGTAAATAAATAAATCAATATGTAGTGAATGAATGAATGAGTAGTGTAGTAAATGAGTGAATGAATGAATAAATTCCTCAGCTGTTAGTACATTCCCCTCAAAATCATCCAGGAACTGTTTTCCTTTTTGGTTTTGTATCGTTAGCTCAATTCCTACACAAACACTTATTGCATGTTTCTTGGTTTATTGGTCAATTGACTATTGATCTAGGACCATTCTAATAAGTACATGGAAGTTCATCACCAGAAAATTGACCACCCAAAGATGACTTTTTTCTTTTTTTTTAGCCATAGTAATTCACTAAACTATCTCCTATGAATGGAGGTATTTATTGATAGAGAGCCCACACTGCTGAAATCATAGAATCTTGAAATTCTGTAGAATAGCATAAAAAAGAATATAATTATTTTTTCATGGAATTGGCTATTGCAGAGCATAGGCACTCATACCTTAACAGTATGGTGTACTAATTCTTTTCAACAAACAGTATTAATAACCTACTATACAGAAAATATATTTTTGCCAAACTCTTGAGGATATAAAGACAAAAATAAAATAACCTTCATTGGCTGAGGAGTTTGCGTTTTCTCTTATACACAATGGAGAGGAACTTAACATTGTGTCTTGGGAACAGTATTTTAGCTGTTGTGGCAGATAGGTGGGAGAAGGGAGAGACTAGAAAAAGGAAGAATTAATTAAAACTATTATTGTAGTCCAGTAAAAAGGTGATTATTGTCCAAACTAGGCTAAGATAGTGTCTGTGAAAGGGGGTGGACTGAAAAGATTTTGTGGAAGTAGAAATGATTAAGACCACATTTGATTGCATATTACTAGGGAAAGTGAAAACCATATGGTTAATCCACCTGCCATCTTTTCATGACTTTTCCTTGCCTTCTTTCTCTAGCTCTTGGTTATTTCAAATATAGAGATATGGGATTTGGTATCCCTCTCAAACTTATACTTATAATCACAGAAAACAAAGAGTAGATAACAGAGGTAATGAGCTACCATCTATGTATTAGCACTTGGTAATCCATATTCAAAATTGGAACACTTTTCTCTGATGAATCAGAACAGAAAATCTAATTGCATGAGCAAGAATTGGAATGTCTTTGCAGTGATTGCTGGGACAAGAGTTTTCTGGGAACTGAAAGCAGAGGAAAAACCTGATTTATAAGACTAAATCACACTTGAATGGAGACATTGTAACTTCTTCCTCCCCATTGGCCATGTAAAATTTGAATCAGAGCTACTCAAGAAGTAGGACTCTAGACACAGATATAGAAAGGTAGTTAATTGATGGAAGAACCAGTTTCCAGAAACAGGACCACTGGTAATAAAGAAGGAAGCTGGCTATAGACATAGGCATTTGGAAGTGAATAGGAACAGAACTCTGGGACACCAGTTGTCTATAATCTACCCAGCAGTGGTTGTGTCTAAAAGGAAGCTCTATGAAGATGTCATTAGGAATGAAATGACTTGTAGTACTGGAATAATGAATAGCCTTGATCATATATGTTCTCTCTATACATGTACCTCATTGATATTATTTTTCTTATTTTTTTCACAGATGTATACACATGCACATATACATATGTGTGTGTATGTGTTAGTGGGATAGTGTGTCTTGAGTTTATTGTGTTTTGAGAAAGGGTGTTTTTTGTCTGTTTTTGTTTTTAATGAGGCAATCAGAGTTAAGTATCTTTCTCACGATCATGGGGGGGGGCAGAGTATTTTGAAGCAACCCTTCTTACTATACCATTTTGGTGAATGCCTTCTCAGAGCTTGTTGTGGATTATTATTGATTATTAATGGAAATTACATTGGGGAGGGCTCAGGAATAATCATTTTAAAAGCAGCCAGCCACAGGATATTCCAGAACTTGAGGTCACAGCTGCTTTTTGGAGATCCACTTGCAAGTAAGGGGTACACTTTTGCAAGAATACTCCAGAAAGGAACATAGAGCAAGGGAAAAGAGATAAGTTGGCAAAGGTCACATGGTAATTAATGACAAAATAAGGGCAGGAACTCAGGTCTTGTGAGCCAGTGCTTCTTCCATTACACCATATTGTCTCCCAGCCAGTAGTTCAGACAATATTTCTCTTTGACCTTCGGACTCATTTCCAGGCAGAGATATCTCTAATAATTTCCTAGGATACTCTCTAGCTGAGGGGAACATTTTCAGAATGACTAAGAGAGCCATAATCTGGTGAGGAACATGACTAATCTTTGTGACTTTTTTATTGCTTCAAATATTTTTATTTTACTAGAGTGAAAGTAGATAAGCCAGCCCAGTAGAGAAACGGCCTCAGATACCACAGAGAAGTATGTCCTTCCCAACCACATCAGCATCTGTGGTATTTGCTACATGTTTCTCAATTACATTAAAAGAGCTTTTAGCCAGGTTCTAAAGGCTCATTTGGCCTGGAGTTGATTGCTATAAAAACAAAACCCCATGTAGCCAGAGACCACGAAGGGTTATCCAGCAGTTAACTGGGGTGAAAATATGTCCTGATGGAAACTGTTCATCACTCGGGAGCCCAGTGGTGCAGGCACTCAGAACATGTGACATGCCCTCATTCTGTAAGCTAACTTTAGTTCTCCAGTCAGCATGAAGGGACTTGGTTAATCAAGGACTTAAATGGTCAAAACCATGTCTGTTTTTCTGAAAGAAAATCCTAACACAGGGACAGAGAGGAGAGATGGGTTGCTTCTTGTTAGACTGAAAATTCAAAGTTCAGAGGAATTTGGAACATGAGATTTTCGAGGTGGTAGAAATCATAGAAGAAAGAACATAAAATGTTGGATCTGGCAAAAAAATTGGCAGGAGAATTTTAGAACGTCAGTGTCTAGTGTTGGAAGGAACCTTCAAGGATCTGTTTGTGCAAGACTTTTTCCTCTTTGGTGGAGAAGAAATGGAATATTGAACCATGTTGGAATGGATTCAATTGAGTGTCATCATTTGTAAAATAATGGGACAGGGTTAGATGAGCTCTGGAGCAAGATTTGTCCTAAATCATGCATCTAGTGAACAAAGTAAGATTAAAACTCAAACCTTTTGACTCCTAGTTTCTTCTATCATTGCATACCACCAAAGAACTTTTGAGTTGGAAGATCAATGGGGATTTTTTTTTAATAAATGGAGAAACTCCCAGAGTGGAATCGTGACTTGACTGAACCATGACTTTTAAACATTTAACAAGATGATGCTAGAGGACTCTGGGTCATAGACCCATAAAGCTGATACACCATCTTCCAAAGCTCTAAATTAATTAATACCTAAATTAATTAAATTAATCATGCTCATCAGTAATGAAAACTGCAAAACTGATATTTGGGTGTTGACCCACCACAAAGAGATCATAATAAGAGTGCCATGTTGCTTTGATGGACATGCTAGAAGTGGTGATCTCTTGATTTGAAGAATCAAATGCTGTCCTCAGTATAACACTGATTTGGAAGAGAGGTGTTTCTTTATTAGATTTTCTAGATTTCTTTACTAGAAGGAGTTGCTCTGCAATATAGTCATAAGGAATTGTCAAAGCATCAAAAAGTTAATGGACTTTCCTGGGATCACAAAGCCATTTGGACCCAGTTCTTCCTGATTCTGAGTTAGGATTCTTTATCCATCGATTCATTTGCCACTCTTCAGTCATGTCTGACTCTTCATGACCCCATTTGGGGTTTTCTTGGTAGAGATATTGGAGCGATTTGTTATTTCCTTCTCCGGTGCATTTGACAGGAAAGAAATTGAGGCAAACAGGATTAAATCACTTGCCCAGTGTCACACAGCTAATGATTGTCTAAGATCAGGTTTAAACTCACAAAGATGATTTTTCCTGACATCAGGTCTGGTATTCTCTTACCACTGTTTAAATGGTAAAACAAATGACATAGAGATATTTTCCTTTTCCTTCTTTAGGAAGCACATTTCCCAGTTAAGTAACCCAGTACATTTCTTTTTTCAACTAATTTAACAGAGGAGAAAACTGTGGCAAATAGGCAAATGACTTGCCTAGAGTCACATAGCCAGGAAGCTATGAACTGATGAAGATGAGTTATCCTGATTCCAAACTACTGCTCTATCAACTATGATGCCATGTAGACTTCCATAAGTCCTCTGTTTTCGCCTCCCAAACCATCTTTCCCTTTCTCTAAAAGAAAAAAATCCCAAGTCCAAGACCTTGCCCAAGATACAGCCAGGTCCAAAAGCTATTTGTGTGATGGCAAAATCTAAGGTGAAATCAGAATGCTTGAAGGAAGACTATTCAGGCTATTATTGTAATTTCCTAAGACCCTCTGAAGTCCATTTGCATAATTCTTTTAAGGGAAAGGAAAAAAGCATTTATTAAGTGCCTAATATGTGACAACCCTATAAAGTAAGTACTATTATTATTCCCATTTTACAGTTGAGGAAATTGAGACAGACAAAAGTTAAATGACTGATCTGTTGCCCAGCCCAAATATCTGAGGCTGGATTTTAACTCAGACACTTCTGACTCCAGATTTATCACAGTCCATGGTAGTACTCTCTCTTAAATATCACATCTATATGTAGATTAAGGAGATTTTTACAAAGGAAACTATTGAATAGCTTTCCTTACCCAGGACTTCCTGGAGATAATTCATGTTTTTAAAAAATTTACGGTGTTTAGTCCTTATATCATGTAAATCACAGTTTTTACCATGGAATTGCATACTTTCTGTCACTAATGGAAACTATATTTTATACTCTATTTTGTGTTTGGAGTTGAGGGATTTAACTATATTCTGTAGTTTAATTATGTTTATCACATGTTTCCTATGATCTATTTAGTACTAAATTTCTGGTGTGAAATCTGTTTTCTTTTCTAAATTTCATCATATCATTCTTATACATGATTATTATTGTTATTCTTTCCATTAAGAACAGAATCTTCTCCTCAAGGGCAAGCAAGGTTGTTATGAAAAAAGTCCTTGTCAGGGTTTGGCTTTTAATGTTCAATTGTTTCAATCCTATCTTGTTTGATATTTTCTTCTTCAACTAATTTTACAGATGAAGAAAACTGAGGGCAAACAGATTTAAATGACTTCCCCAGAAGAGACATATGTAAAACATGTCTGAGCTCAGATTTTAACTCAGGAAGATAAGTGTTCCAGATTCCAAGCCCAGTGCTCTATGCACTATGGCACCACAAGACTATTCTTTTTTTCCTTTCTAATCTCTTTACACTTTACTTTCTGTTATCCAATGATACTGTTGCTACTTAGCCTTAATCACTGAATGGGTGTTGCCTCAGTCAAACAGACGGGTTGAAGATCTTAGCTTAAAAAGGCAAGGCTAACCATTCTATTCAGGGCCATCTCCAGTTATCCTGATCTCTATCTGGCCATTGGACCCAGATGGTTCTGAAGGGGAAAGTGAGGCAGGGGACCTTGCACAGCCCTCTCTTCCATGGTGTCACCCCCCCCCCCCTAATGTCATGTCCTCTTTGACAGTGAACAACAAATAAACAACAATTACTCTTTACACATGGCACTTCATCTTCTGACTCAGGGCATTCTCTCTGGCTGTCCCCCATGGTTGAAATGGTCTCCCTCCTCATCTATGTTTGCTGGTCTACCTGACTTCCTCCAAATTACAGCTAAAATGCCACCTTCTATAGGAAGCCCTTCCTGATCTTCCTTAATGCTTGAGTCTTACCTCTGAGAGTAAATCCTATTGTTCCTGTTAATAACTTATTTGTAATTATTTCTATGTTGTCTCTCCCATTAAACCATGAGCTTCTTAAGATCAGGGACTGTTTTTGCTTTTCTTTATACTCAGGGCTTAGCACATTGTCTGGCACATAGTAGGTACTTAAAGACTTGTTGAGGATTTAGCTTCACTTAAGATGTAAAAAAAGATACTCTTTTAATTAAGTATGATAATTATTCAACTATATATTTATTAATATTTATTAAACATTTTCTACATGAAAGATAATATATTTAGTTCTGGAGATATAGAGATAGATATATAGCTGACCCTGACCTCAAGGAATTTACAATTTAATAATTAATAATTTAATATGTATATAGTAGAAGGAAGAGGAAGAAAAGTCTTTTTTTCTTTTTACATATCTTGGGGATGGCAGACTAGATTATTAAAAAACAGCTCAGCTAAAGGAGCCAGGAAGATTCTTATGATACCTTAAGCAAGGTCGTACATATATGGAGTTAGTAGCAGAGGGACTCATATCTCCTCACTCAAAAAGCAGCATCCTTTCCTTTATGTTGATAGAGTTATAGAGATGAAACACCTGGAGAGTCTGCATTATTTGCTTGTCATCTGAGTATCCTGGAGCCATCCAGATCTAGACAAGGTCTGTGTTTATCTATTCATTTTTGTTACTAAATGTTATCCTGAGAATAGAGATACCACAAACCAAAATGATTTTAAATAGATCATACACTAACTCAAGCTTAATTGTTTATTTCAGGAGGGTGAATGGAAAGTTGTAAAAAATTTCCAGGGTAAGAAACTTAAAAATTTAGTAAAATAAATTAGACAAACCAGGGATCTGCTGTTTCCTTACAAAACCAGGCAGTTTTTTTCACTTAATAACCTATCTCTGAGGTAAAGAATATATCTAGTTTGTTAGTCCCTGAGGAAAGAATAACAAAAATAATCATGTGAAAAAATGACATGGTAAAATTTACAAAAGAAAACAGGTCTCATACCAGAAATTTAATACTAAATATTTTCACAGGGAATATATAATATGCATGAATGCACACACAAATACATGTATATATGATACACAAACATGTACATAGCATACATATTGTGTATATATGTACATATATATGCATATATGTGCATATATGCATGTATATATATATATATATGTATATGACTATGTAGAAATAACTGACCCTTGCCATCATAGAAAAGCTTTTCTTCTTGGTCAATTCAGAATCTAAATTTCATAAAACATGCAGCAGAGTGGCTTGGGACAATCTTAGTGTTCCCTATCAGTACTGAGTTTCACAAAGGGAAATAGTAAAATCTGAAGGGCTCTTACACATGAATCTTCTCCAGTTAGTCATTTTATTTATTTATTTTTTTTATTCTCCAGTTTCTTCCAGCTATTTTTCCAGGAGTTCTTTAAAAACAACAAAACAGCAAACCTAAGATAAATCAGTTGAATTACTCATTTATTTCAATTTGTGACTTCATTTGGCAGAAATACTGGAGCAATTTAGCATTTCCTTCTCCAGCTCATCTTACCAATGAGGAAACTGAGGCAAATAAAGTTAAATGCCTTACCTAGGGTCATACAGCTAGTATGTGAGGCCAGATCAAATTCACAAAGATAAGTCTTTTTTACTTCAGGCTCAGGACTCTATTCATTTTATCACCTAGGTGTCCCCAAAATGACTTAGACTCTGCCTTTATAACCTCACAGAAAATGCCCACAGAAAAGTTTTCCTCTAGGGCAATCAAGGAGCTAATTTCTGTACTGTCCCTACTTCCCTAATCCCCCAAATCAGGATGCCTTTTTTTCTTTAGATGTCTCTGTTTGCTGTTCCTTTAATTTTTCTTTTTATTATGGCATTTTCTTTTTTCCAGATGCATGCAAACATAGTTTTCTTCATTCACCTTTGCAAAACTTGGTTTTCCAATTTTTTCTCCCTCTCTTCTTACTACTTGTCACCAAGACAATAAGCAATCTGATATAGGTTAAATATTTACAATCTCCATATTCATCATGTTGTGCAAGAAAAAAATCAAACCAAAAGTGAAAAAAAAATGAGAAAGGGAAAAAAAGATAAGCAAACAAACAACAGCAACAAAAGGTGAAAATATTATGCTTTGATTCACATCATTTCCATAGTTTTCTCTCCTTGGATGCAGATGGCACTTTCTATGATGCCTTTTGAAAGAAGTGCCTGTGTATAGAACTATAAATTAATGCAATACTTTTGGAGAAAACTATAGCTTTATGTCCAAAGAATTATAAAACTATGTGTAGCCTTTGACCCATAAATACTGCTATTAGGTTTGTTTTCCAAAGGAATCAGGAAGAAAGGAAAAGAACATGTATGTTATAAAAATGTGTATAGCAGCTCTTTTTGTAGTAGTAAAAAACTGGAAATGGAGGAATTGCCTGTCAACTGGAAAACAGCTGAACAATTTGTGGTATGTAATTATGATGGAATACTGCTATGTTGTAAGATATGAGGAGCAGGATGATTTTGGAAAAAAGAAAGGGGGAGCCACAGTAGCCCTAGGGAACTTCTAAATTTAGTTCTCTATACCATTAATTTTCTAATTTTTGACAAAGATGCACTGGCTCCGGCAGACAGGTTTTATAACCCACCAGAAGGGCAGTGTCCAAATTGGGGTCCACAACGTAGGGCAAGGACTTTTGCTTATTCTGACAAGGACTTATTCTGAGCCCTTCAGAGGAGCTAGACTGGACCATTGCAATTTGGCGCCCGAACAGGGACAGACATGATCCTGATTCCAGTGGAAAAGCCTCCAATCCAGATCTCAGTCTCTCTGACCCAAAACCATGAGTAACAAGGAAACTTTGTTAAAGATTAAGTGAGCATTCTAATAGACAAATAAGGAACTTAACTTGTTAAGGGCTAAACCAGCAATCTCTTATAGTGAAATGGGGCAAACGCCTTCTTCAAGGAAAATGTTTAGAGAGCATCATCAAGGTTATGAAAAGCCAAAGATTGATTATAATTTTGGAGGAGATTACTGAACTTTTAAAAACTGTGAAGATCATATGTCCTTGTTTTTCTCTGGAAGAAGAATTGGATCCAGATGAATGGAAATTAGTAGGAAAACAATTAGGTGAACACTACAATTGCCTTTGTGACATTTTGCCCTTTGATTCCAGATTAAACTCAATTTCCAAAGATACATTTCATACCTACAAGTTAATCCAAATGGCTTTAAAAATGTTATTCTAAAGGAAGAGAAGAAGAAGCAAAATGGGGAAGTGTCAACTAAACTAGGTGAAAAGGATGAACCAGCTAACAATGAAGTTAAGTACAATTCTGAGCAACAGGAGCATTTCTCATCTCCTCCCTCAATTAACCCTTCAGGGGTGGAGCAAGAAGGAGGAGGGGAAGAGTCAGAAACACAAACAGAATTGCCTGTGAAGCAGCCTAAACCTATGAAAAGATTAGGAAAAGCATTGGTTAAAGCTAAGAGAGAAGGACAGGATATAAGTGATTTTATACATGCATATCCTGTGATTGAAGAGATTGATTCTGTAGGTCAAAAAAGAAGAAGATATGCACCTTTAGATTTGAATAAAATTAAAGATTTGAAAAAAGGTTGTACCCTTTATGGGGCTACATCAGCTTATGTTAAAATGTTACTAGATGGTTTGTCTTATGAAGTCCTAACCCCGAATGATTGGAAATCCATAGCAAGGACATGCCTAGAACCTGGAGAAAATTTGTTATGGCTTGCAGAGTTTCATGAATTATGTAAAATCCAAGTCAGATACAATTTGGATATAGGAGTTAACACAAAATTCACTTTTGAGCACTTAGCTGGTGAAGGTCGGTATGGAGAGAATTCAGAACAGATTAATTATACCATGACAATATATGAGCAAATTGCTAAGGCTGCAATAAAAGCTTGGGGTGTCCTCCCTGGACAGAAAGATCAGGGAGAGGTTTTCACTAAAATAGAACAAGGTCCCAAGGAACCTTTTGCAGATTTTGTGGGATGTTTGCAAACTGCTGTCAAAAGAACTATTGGAGAAAATGCAGCTGCAGAAATAATGACCAGACATCTGGTTAAGGAAAATGCCAATGAGATTTGCAAAAGAATTATATGGGGATTAGACAAAGATGCTCCTTTAGAAGAGATCATAAGACACTGTGCTACAGTGGGAACAAATGCTTTTTACACCCGGATGATGATGAACATGGAAAGACAGGGTCCCTCCTGGCAAGGGACTTCTAGAGAAACTCAGCGATGTTTTCAATGTGGAAAAATTGGACATCTAAGAGCTCAGTGTAGGTATGGAGATACAGTGAGAAGACAGGGTGAGAGAAGACCTAAAACCCCATGCCCAAAATGCAACAGAAGACTCCATTGGGCATCAGAGTGTAGAATAATTCAGGGATAACGAGATGAGGGGCCCAGGTCCAGGGCCCCAGGCAAAAAAGACTTGGGCCATGATGGCAGCTGATGTTACACCCAAAGAGCCTTTAGAAGGTCAGGACTCTGGTTTGATCAACCAGCAGAAAAGTAATCACATGGCAGAAAGGGATTACCTGATCAGTCAGCCGAAAGGCAATCAGATTGCAAAAATGGATTACACTTGGGGAGAATACAGGCCTTTTAAACCAACAGGGCTGAGTCCAGTGCAAACAACTCCAATGTAATTATCAGATGATGAGAAAAGATTTAGAAATCAGCAAATAGAAGGTAATTAGATAGGTTAACTGCCTGGGAGAGAGGGTTTGCTTGTATTTCTTCAGATGGAGAAGGAATCAGATGGGTGCCAATGAGTTGTATTTGCCTTGTCCATTGGAGAGAGACAGAAAAAGAGAAAGACCTCAAAACAAAGGAGAAAATCTAAGAAACATCTGACACTGAAAGAGCATGGCTAATAAGAAGACTGTTAAAGAACTTTAAAAACCAGCAGGAATCATTGGATTACCTAACACAAGATGAGACTAATGGACAATGGACTTGCGGACATTTATAAATTCTCAATTTATGATTATTTGATCATGTTATTTGTTATATATTTCTAGTATGTACAATGTAATTATGTTACTATGTGTTTATGTAATCTATGTAATTATGTGTAATGCCTCCCATATTAATGGATTTATGTTTCAAGGTCATGATCACCCTATGTTCTAAATCAAAAGAAAGGGGGAGATGTTAGGTTCTTACTAAGTTTTGAGATATTAGGTTTTTACTAAGTGCTAAGTCGGTACTTAACAATTTTCTAGTCCCGGCTTTGCCTGGGAGTTTGACTTGTGAATTCCTGGGGTAGAGCTTGCATGCTTAGGAGGAGCAAGTTCATTGGTTGAAGTAATTTTTCCCAGAAGCCCTTGCATTATCCCATGCCCATTCTCTGGGAGGATAAAAGAGGGCAGCTCTGGAGGAAAAGGGAGTCTCTGCTCTAGACCAGACTTGAGGCAGCTCTCTGTAGGAAGGGAAATCACTTCTCTGGACGAGAGTTGATGGGAACTGTCTGGAGACAATGGCTCTCTACAGGAAGAAGAATCTGTCCTAGAGATTTGAGTTGACACAACAGATCTCCTCCCAGAGAGCGATTGGCAGCTTCTGGAGACAACAGCACGTTACACCTCCTAAAACATCATGGTACAGGGATCATATCTTAACAAAGAATTCTCTTGTTCCCAATGCCTAAAAACATTCTGCATTCAATAGATATTTAATAAATATTTGTTGAATTGAACTATCTTTTGCCATTTTTTTTTATATCCCAGAGCTTAACACAATGCTTGGCAAGTGGTAGATGCTTAATGTTTAAGACAAAATACGCAAAGTGCCTTATAAATATTTTTTACTTTTTATTAAAACTTTTATGTTCAAAACATATGCATAGATAATTTTCAACATTTACCTTTGAAAAATTTTGTATTTCAAAATTTTCCCTCTTTTTTCTCACCCTCAGACCTTAGACAAGTAATCCAATATATGTTAAATATGTGCAATTTGTCTATAAATATTTCTATAATTATCATTCTGCACAAGAAAATCAAATCAAAAAGGAAAAAAAAATGAGAAAGAAAAGAATGCAAACAAGCAACAATAAAAAAAGTGAAAATACTGTGGTGTGATCCACACTCAGTCCACACTGATTTCTGGGAACTTGCATCTTATCTGGTCTGATAGGTATGAAGTTGTCTCAATTTGCAATTCCGTGATCAATAATGATTTAGATGATATTTTTGTATGACTATAAATGGTTTTAATTTCTTCCTCTGAAAATTTTCTATTCATATCCTTTGACCATTTATCAATTGGAGAATGGCTTGAATTCTTATAAATTTGAATCAATTATCTATATATTTTAGAAATTAGATCTTTATTAGAACTCTTGGATGTAAAATTTCTTCCCATTTTATTGCTTCCCTTCAAATCTTGTCTACATTTGTTTGTACAAAATCTTTTCAACTTAATATAATCAAAATTATCCATTTTGCATTCCATAATGTACTCTAGTTCTTCTTTGGCCACAATTTCTTTCCTTCTCCACAGATCTGAGAGGTAGACTATCCTTCATTCTTCTAATTTGTTTGTAGTATCACTATTTATGTCTAACTCATTTTGACCTTATCTTGGTATAAGATATTAGATGTGGGTCAATGCCTAGTTTCTGCTGTACTAATTTCCAATTTTTCCAACAATTTTTGTGATATAGTGAGTTATTATTCCACAATTTGGGGTTTGGGGGGTTATCAAACACTAGATTACTATAGTCATTGACTAATGTGTCTTGTGAATCTAACCTATTCCACTGAGCTACTATTCTATTTCTTAGCTAGTCCCAAATGGTTTTGATGACCG
Organism: Sminthopsis crassicaudata; assembly: GCF_048593235.1. Classification (NCBI taxonomy): domain Eukaryota; kingdom Metazoa; phylum Chordata; class Mammalia; order Dasyuromorphia; family Dasyuridae; genus Sminthopsis; species Sminthopsis crassicaudata. The sequence goes on along the minus strand of NC_133618.1, from coordinate 54,136,345 downwards.
CTGCTTTATAATGTAATTTTAGGCCTGGTATGGCCTAGCTATTCTTTCATTTGCATTTTTCTTTAATTCCCTTGAAATTCTTGACCTTTTGTCCTTCCAGATGAATTTTGTTATTATTTTTTCTAGATCTGTAAAATAATTTGTTGGGAGTTTGATTGGTATATGCCTTACAAATCTTAAGGTGTTGTACCAATGTTTGATATCATTGTTACCCTAAAGGATAGTTTTTCTGGATGTGCTTAAAAAGTTTCCTATTGGGATCTTTGAGTGGAATCCCAACCTTGCTGTTGCCATTTCCCAATATTTCATGTCCACATTCCCCCTTATTCCAGACTCTGCTCTGTGTGTCTGTGCAGTATTGATTCCCTTCCCCCCAACACATATTATTCTGGTCTCATGAAAAAAAAAAAAAAGTTTCAGTTACAACCCTGGACTTCAGAATAGCAGCCTGAGAAGCAGAGCCAAACAAACCCCATTTCTAAAATTGTTCCTCCCAAGTTAGTAAGTAAGGAAGAGGTTTGGGCTTTTGTTTTTTGTTTTTTTTTTTTTTTAATTTTGGGGTGTTTCTCCCCTTCCCAGGCGGGAAGGAGCTTCCTTCTGGAAGTGTCTTGACATTGTTCTTTGTATTTCAAAAATTCCCTTCTCCCTGATGGCATTTGCAAAAGCTTCAGGATGCACATTGGAACTGGCCACTAGCAAGGGAGTGAATTAAGCAGGGGTGAATTTATGATCTTTCCTGGTATACATCAAACCCATGCACAAAAGCCCCTTCCTTCCCTCCTTTCTCTGACTCTTTTATATATGTTGTCCCCTCCTCCACCAACTCACAATAGGTTCAGCTAGTTACAATATGGCTCATTGGCAGATATTATTCCCACTGGGCTCACTGCTTTCTCTTGTGGTGATTGTCTGCTCCTGCCCCCCACACCTTGAATGAGCTCCCTCCTCATTCCCAGTTTTTGGAAATCCCCTAGAATCCTTCAAGTCTCAGTTCAAGCTTTACTTCAGGTAAATCATTCACTCTTCCCTGGGCCTTAGTTTTCTCCTGTATAAAGGGAGGGGCTGGATTAAATTTCTTCCAAGGTTTTTTCTAGTTCTCCATCAACCATTCTATGACTCATGTGACAAAGGAGAAAACTGAGGCTTTACAAAATTTCAAGATTTTGTCCAATGTCTTCTAGCTAATAAACTTCCCAGATGGGACTTGATCCTATATCTCCTGACCCTAGGTGTACTGCCTGTTGCCATCATAAAATTGCAATCTCTTAAATTCCAAAATCTTGAAAATTGTTAAGCCAGACCATTAGGATTTTTAACATCTATTTTTTAACATTATCAATCTCAGGGGCTGTCTTATTAAATTACTGTTCTGTGTATGTAAGTCTCATTTTCCCAACTTGATTTCAAGATGGTAGAATGATCTATAATGACTCAAGATTCAGTAGATGCACTTTTCCCTTTTGCTCTGATTTTTCTCTCCCAACATAATTCATGAAACAATGTGTATCAAAAATAGATAAACTAAAAAAATATTCAGTAGATGACTTTGGAGTCTTCCATCTTTGGCCAAGCTCTAAGCAAGGGCTTGCTTCAGTCACCTTCATGGTCTTTGGAACAAATTGCTCCCCTCCACCATTTTGCTAAGGAAAGTTTTCACATGCTTGAGGTAGACTAGCATGTCTTTAATTCATAGACAACTATGAAGTCTTTCAGTTGCAGTTACCTCTATTTGATTTAGTCCATCAGCGTTCCAGTGTGTGACTGCTGGTCACAGAGCCACAGATGAGAGCTAGGGGATAGGTGGACATCAAAGGTGATGAGCAACTTTCAAAAAAGCTTTTCAAGCCCTCCCAGATACCCGTATGACCCTAAGTCAACTGTAGAATGGTAGATTGATTATTCCCTGTCTCTGGAATTTGGTTTTCTTCTTTGCAAAAAGAAGAAGCTAGTCTGAATGACCCCAAGTGAGAACTAGCAATTTTGGAGATCAGAGAAATATTTTCCTAAATGCCCTTTGAATAAGTATTATGCCCTAAAATAACTTTTTATGACAAAAAGGTAGCTGAGAATTGAAAGACACTGGGGTAGAAAGTACTTTGGAGTAGGAAGGAGCAGCCCAGGGACCTGTTGGAGCTAACCTGATTGTAAAATATTTATTATGAGTATTTATACAGAAATTAACAAGCAAAAACCAACAAAAGGAATGAATCTGAGCTTGACCTATTGTTTTACTAATTTTCTAAACTTAAGAAAGTGATGGGGAAAATAGTATTCATACAGATTAAATTAAAAGTGTATCCTGCATATATCTCCATTCTCACCTCCAAAGTAGTAATTAAACATTTACCAGCACATCTTTGTCTGGAGTCCTAGCTCTGATTCAAACCACATAACTACTAAAACCTCAATTTCCTCACCTATAAACTGGGAATAATAACATTTACAGTAACTGCCTTGCAAAATTGTGGAGAAGAAATGCTCTTTACAAATATTAGTTTATCATAGAAATGGAATATAATTTTGTTTTTTACCCACATGTTGCCCAGTATTGCTTTTTTGTTGTTTCTCACACCTGCCACTTCTCCTCCTGTCTCCAGTCTCTGGAATGCAATCTTTGCACGCTCTGGCTTCCATATCTGGAATGCAAATCTTCCTATCTCCTCCTAAAGCCCTTTATATCCTTCAAAACCCAAACCATGTGGCACCTTCTCCATAAAGCCTTGCCTGCTCCTTCAGATATTAGTGCTTATTTTTTTGTGTTTATTTTGCATACATTCAGTTTTGGACATGTTTGTTTTTCCCCACTGAATTCAAGAAAGAATATACATTTATTAAATGCTTACTCTATTCTAAGCATTGTGCTAAGTACTTTACAAATGGTATCTCATTTGATCCTCACAACAACCTTAAGATAAGTAGCTGCTATTATGAACCCCATTTTACAGAAGAGGAAACTGAGTGATTGTCCACAGTCACACAGCCAATGAGTTTCTGAGGTCAGATTTGAACTCAGTTCTTATCCCAAACATATTCTTTTATGCACTGAACCATGTAATTATTGGACAGTTCCTAAGTAAATACTTATTATCAGCTTGACTGCTTTTAATCAGCAAATAGAAAATTATTTTCTTTAATACCTAGCACCGATACAGTGCTTTAAATTTTGGAAAACATTTTCATGTCAGATTATATTTTATTTAAGATGCCATTGTGAATTTTACATAGGAAAAATAAAGCCCATCCTTTGGAAGGGTAAATCTTGTGTATCATTTCATAGTATGGTGTAAAGAACTTGAAGTTAGGAAAGTGGGGTTCACATCTGGGCTCTTGTATTGACAAGATCACTCAACTTTTCAGCCTCTTTCCCCACAATCATCCCCCAAATAATTTGGTTTGTAGTTCACACAAGATATAAATTTCCCTCTATACCAACTTTATTTCTTTAAAATGAAAATCTCAAAATTTGCCCTAGTTACTTTACAGGGAAACTGTGAGCAAAACTTTGTAAATCTTAGAGCAACTACCAATATAATTTAATATTATTTAGCACCTGAATTTCATTATTAAGGCTCATACATAGTTTTCAAATTCAACTCAATGAACCAACATGTACTTAGCTTCATCCTCTGGGTGCCTCTTCAGATACAGAAATGAAAAAAAAATTGCCGTGGTCTCTGTCTTCAAGACACTTAACAACTTGTCCAGTTCAATCCTCTCCTACCCCTGGTTGAACATTCCTTAGTCAAATGTTCCTTCTTTCCCAGCTGGTTCCTCTCGGAGCTCATTGGTATCAACACCCAGGATTTCTGCAGTTTCTCAGTCTCTTTTCCAGACCTCTCTGAAGGCACTACCACCACTGGCTCTGTTCCAGGCATTGTGTAAACTGTAGAATTCTTTTCCAGGTTCATGTTCTCCAGCCTGGGCACAGAATTCCCTGAACCAGCTCTTCCCTTCGGCTGACAAAGTTAGTCAACTTTGGATGGCAAAAGAATTCTTAGGAGCCAGTCACCTTCCTGGATCCCTTCATGATGGCCACAAGAATTTAATTGTCCAAAGGACATAGGTACATTTCTAATAATCAATAATCAGTTTGCCCTTAGGCAAGTGAGTATGAGAGACTGGAAATAAGATACAGGATAGTTTACACAATAAAATGGTAAGTTTCTGTTCTGACATTAGCTGTGTGATCTTGAGTATATAACATCCTTTCTAAGTCTCATAAAATAGAGAATAATAATTCTTTTATTATCTCCTTAAAGGGTTAAATTGAACAGCATTTAGCACAGTACCTGGCGCAGAGTAGGTACTTAGTAATTGTTTATTGATTGGTTGAAAGTGATATCAACTTTAAACTCATTATTATGATTATTCCCTAGTAATATCTTTAGTCATTTTCTAATCTGAGCAGACAACCTTTTATGTCATTGTTTTGGTTCCCCAGGAGATAGGTCATACAGTATACTATTACTGACATTTATTTAACCAGGGCAACAACAGCAGCAGCTTCAACAGCAACAACAAATCTCCAGCTGAATGAATTAAGTTGGTTCTGCCCCTATTTGGCTGCCAGAAACGGAGCCTCATCCAAGTGTCTGCTAGCAGAAATAGCCATTCATCATTTCAGAGGCAGTGGCCAGGTAACTTTCCCCCATGCAATTCAATCCACAAATTTAATAAGCATCTGCTGTCCATTTTGGTACCCATGTGTGTATAATTAGTCAGTCACTAAACATTAATTAAGGTGTACGATGTACTAAATGCTGGGGATGCACACACATAACACACACATGACACTTAGAGAGTTTATAATCTAATGGGGGAAGACAATACACAAAAGGAAACTGAAAAGATGGAGGGAAAGGTACTAATAAGAGGAAAGATTTTCCCCGATGGAGAAATCCAAAAGAATAGAGCTGGATGGAAAATTATCTTTCTAATGTTCCTATTTATCTTGAATTAACTGGCTATGAAACCTTTTTAGGGCAAGTAACTCAATTGCTTCAACCTTCATTTTCCTCCTCTTTCAAGTGGAAATGTTACCTACCCTCCCTAATTCATAGAGGAGTTTAGAGGTTCAAATGTGGTAAAAATGAATGTTTTATGGATATAGGCTATTAGTCTTCCATCCAGGAAACAGGGAAAGAGATAAGCTAGCCTCCCACTTCTAAGGTCCTTGTCACTCCCTCCTAAAAAAGAAAAATATGCTGCCCCTATTAGTAATATAGTTATGGGAAGTTATCTCTTCCTATAACAATGCAAAAAGTTACATATTTGGAGTTTTTTCCTCATTTATAAAATAAGGAAGTTGGACCAGATGGTACTTCTTAAGACATCTCTAGCTCTAAATCTAGGATTTTAGGTCTCCCTATGAGAAGCACTCTAGACATCTCATGGCTTTAGGAAAGATAACTTCACCTTCCTTAGCCTCCCTTTATTACCTACATAGCTATTAAAATATACTGGCAGTTCCAAGGATCCACTGTGCAACTGGAGGAGCTGACTGACTCCTGCACTTTCCCCCTGGCCTTCTGGATTGCTAGCATCTAGAGAGCCTTCAGGTAGAATTTGAGCTTTAATTTTAAATTTAACTATAGGGGTGCATGTGTGTGTGTGTGTGTGTGTGTGTGTGTGTGTGTGTGTGTGTGCATTTATTGGTGAGGCAGATGCCTAGGGTCACATAGGGTCCTACAGCTAGCAAGTGTAATGTGTCTGAAGCCAAATTTGAACTCAGGTCTTCTGACTTCAGGACTGCTGACCAGTGCTCTATCCACTGCATCATCTAGCTACATTGTGTATGTGTATTTAAAATGAAAAACTCAACAGAAACTGTGGAATATGATTGTAATGGAATACTATGATACAATAAGAAATGATGAGCAGGATGATTTCAGAAAAAAACTTGGAAAGACTTATATGAACTGATGCAACATGAAGTGAGCAGATCCAGGAGAACATTGTATACTTTAAGAGCAATATTGTTCGGTGAAAAACTGTGAATGACTTAAGTATTCTTAGCAATGCAAATATCGGAGATAATACCAAAGAAGTATTGATAAAGCATGCTATCTGCCTCCAGAGAAGGAACTGATATTGTTTGAATACAAATAGAAGCATGCTATTTGCCTTTTCTTTCCTTCATTCTAATATGGAAATGATTTACATGACTGCATATCTTATATTTGCATAACTTATATTGCATAACAGTGATTGTTACTGTCTCAGGAAAAGGGAAGGGAGAGAGAATTTGGAAATCAAAAACTTTAAAATATTTTAAAATTGTTTTTAAACATGTAATTGGGGGAAAATAAGTTCTATATATTATATCTATGTAAATATAATATCTATTTGGTTTCATTTATGTGTATGCATGTATTGTACACATATATACATATATGTGCATACATATATATATATATGGTTGTTTGAAATTACAATTTATGACTATGTCAACCCTTTTAAGTATTTAACTGATTAATATTAGTTTCAAGAAACTAATCACTGGTGTGATCCTGAATGAAGACACAGACAAAAAAAGTTTCAGGATTGGCAAAGCAAAGGGGGTTTGTGAACTGTACCATGAGAAGGCTGATTCACACTTGGGAAAATCTGGGATGTACCAAAATATCACTGAGATATCTGGAGACTCTGGGATATGAAGGATGATTTATTCTTCCTCAGCTATACACAATCATTCTACATAAAACAGTAAATTCCCATTCTATATAAAACAGCTAAGCAAAAACATCTTAGCCCCTAAGACATGGCTGATATTCTCTGTTCTTCAATCTTGTCAGCCTCTGGGAGGAAATAAGGTGGTAAAGCAGTAGACAGGAGTGTACAATAGAGGAAGATGGCCTCTGGAAGTGAGGGATCACATCAATAGGATCCTCACCTTGGGCAAAGCAGGTAGTGAAATGGTGGGTTAGAAGACCTCCATCTTGTGGAAATCTATATGTCAACTATTCTTAGAAATTGTGGCAAAGTCCCCAGTTGCCTTTTCCTAGGCTTTTGAACCTAAGGCTTATGGATGACTTTTTTTATGTAGCATTATGGGAGGGCTGCACATGGATAAACATTAATAAATAAATCAGAACTATAATGAAGGAGCAGTACCACCTCCTTGGTAGAGTCATGGAGGTCATAGGGAATTTTGCTTTCACTTTTCTACCATGTGTCCTTTTATTCTATTTTTTTCTTTTCTTTCCTATATAATCTATATAATCCAAGATAAACGGAAGAGTTTAAATGGAACTTTACCTCAAAGGCTTCAAATTCATTTTATCACTCCTAAAATTTAAGAGGTTTCTGAAGTATGTGTTTATTTTCAGATAAATATTTTTATTATTACTATTACTATTTCTTTTATTTTTCTTTCTCTTACCTTTAAATGTTGTGGTGTTCAATCATTTTTTAGTCATATCTGGCTCTTTGTGACCCCATTTGGGTTGTCTTGATAGAAATGCTGGAGTTTGCCATTTCCTTCTCCTATTTATTTTACTGGTGAAGAAACTGAGGCAAACATGGTTAGATGGCTCTCCCAGGGTCACACATCTAGCCAGTGCTAAGATCAGATTTGAATTTAGAAAGATGAGTCCTCCTGATTCCAAATCAGCACTCCAGATTCTGACCTTCCCTTTAAATAAACATTAATATAATTTGAATTTTAGTCATTTTGAAATACTCATTGATAGAAGAATTCATCTGGATACATAAATGATCTATTTTGTCAATAAACTGATATTCAGGTGAGCTATTTTAAACTGATCCACCAGTGGAATAGGATCCAGTTTTAAACAAAGGTGATTTGTACAAAAATAAATTCAATCCCTTTGACAATGTGAGGGTAAGGAGACAGAGAGAGGAAAGAGGATGGGGCCATCTCCCCACAAAAGGGGCCTCAAAAGGTCTTGGTTTGGTTCCACTTAAACTTTAGGAACATTCTCCTTTTCAGCTTGAGTGAAGGTAAAATTGTCCTGGCAGCTGGCATTTTCCATAATTGGTATTGACCAATTGACCAAGACCAGAGGGCTGAGATTGACCCCTGAGCACTGCTGATTTGGGTGAAATTGAACAACTCCGATTTGACCACGAAAGCAGCTGAAACACAAACAGCCCCAAAGTGAAACATTTTGCAATGAACACAAGACACAGATTCCCCAGCATGCCAGTTTGGGAGCCAATCCAGAGCCAATCCATGTGCCCAGCTGCTGATGGACACTTCCCAAACCACCGCTGGTCGGGTCCGTTTCCATCTCTAAGAGACATCCGATACACTTCTCCTCACATCCCTGGCACGCCCCCCACCCCCCGATCTTGTTAGTGGTCACGGAATGCTGACTTGGTGATTCGGCTGTCACCCAAGCCTCCTTATGCTCCAGGGATAGACTTCTTGGGCATGAATATTAGGCATAAATGGAAGGGATAGGAGATGAATGAATGTGCTTAAACCAGGAAAACCTTAAATCATAAATTCCAAGGTTTACGAATGATTTTTTATGTGGCATTATGGGACGGCTGCACACAGATAAACATTAATAAATAAATCATAACTATGATGAAGGAGAGGTACTATCTCCCTGGGGGAGTCTTGGCTCATGCTGATTATGGAGGTCATAGGGAATTTTGCTTTCACTTTTCTACCTTAAGTGTCCTTTTAATTTTTTTCTTTTCTTTTCCTCTATTTTCTTGTCTTTTTATCAATCTGTCATTTTATTTGTTCAGGAAAGTGCCCAGAAGCAGGAATTACTCATATTGATGCTGATTAGATATCATCCTTTCTGTGATTTATAGTCTTAGAGAATATCCAAAGAGAGATTAAGTGATTCGCCCAGGTTTGCATAACCAGAATTCAGCAGAGTCAGGAAAGAAACTCAGGTCCTTTTGTTTCAAAGGCAAGCTTTCTATTTACATTGTAATGTTATATATCTGGATACTCACATATTGACATGAATATATAAATATATGTATATAATGGGAGGGGAGTAAAAAACAGACCTTTGGACTGTCTGCTTCAGGTAAAGCACACATTATGGAGTACCTGTAGGAATTTTACTGTCAATGATTATCCTAGTGATATTTTTTCCACTTCCTCACTCCCTTCCGTAATATTTCAATTTATCTGACATAAACACAAACAAAATGTTCAGATCCCAGAAATAAATCTCTTCAAAGTAAAAAAAAACATTTATAATTTTAACTATTTCAGATAGAAATCTTTCCACAAAATGTTTTTATAATAATAATAATTTTAATAATTCACATTTATATAGGATTTTAAGCTTTGTAAAGCACTTTAAAACAAGTATTTTAGTGCCTTCTATGTGCCAGGTACTGTATGTTTCAAAAAATTGCAAAAGACAGCCCCTGCCCTCAAAAAGCTCACATTCTGATGGGGAGACAACAAGTTAACAACTATGAATAAACGAGTTATAAATAGGGTAGGAAATGATTAAAAGATTCCAGGCACTAGGACTAACGGAGATAGGGAAAGGATTCCAATAAAAGAAGGGATTTTAGTTGTAACTGGAAAGAAGCCAGGGAGATCAGTATTTGGAGTAGAGAAGAAAGAGCATTCAACATATGGGAGATCACTAGAGAAAATGGGAGATGGACAATCTTGTTCATGGGACAACTAAGAAGCTAATATCACTTGGTGACATTCTGGGGGAAAATGTAAAGAAGATGGGAAGATAGAAGGGGGGCTGGGTTATGAAGGGGTTTGAATGCCAAACAGAAAATTTTGTATTTGTTCCTAGAGGCAATGGAGTTCACTGAATGGGTGGGTGGTAACATGGTTATTGGACTTAAGCTTTTGGCAAATCACTTAAAATGGAAAATAAATTGGAGTGAAGGGATATTTATTGGGATAGATATTAGAATATTTGAGACAAACAGCCATCATCAGGCTATTAGAACAGTCTAAGATCCCTAGTATGAGGGCAAAAGTTATAATTCTAATGGATCCTACTAAAAAAAAACTATTAAGTAGGTACTATTATTATCCCCTTTCACAGATAAGAAAACTGAGAATAAAAATATTAAGCCAGGGTCACACATCTAAAATAGTGTGAGGTGGAATTCAAACTCAGATCTTTTATAGTACTCTAATTCTCCTTATGTAAACCAGAACCATTCAAGAATTTTATTTCACTTTTGCCTTGGAGCCATGACTGATTTAAGTATCCAAGATGTCGTGCAGAATATTTAGAAGATATAAAAAAGTATCTATATTGACTCTCACTTATCAAAAGAAATTACCCAAGGAGTTCTTCTAGGTAAGATTGTACCCCACTGTCTGTAAATTACTTTGCACAAAATAAAAGTCCCTGCCTGATTTCACATTGGATTGAGTTTCTAAATGAGCCAAACATTTATAAAAATGACTCGAATTGTTCAAATAAACTATACCTTTAACAAAGAATCCAGTTTACATTAGCTCTGATTCAAGTAAATGTACGCAATCACAGCCCTAGTCCTTTGAAAAGCACTTTGCTCAGGAGAGACTGGCCCTCCCTACCCTCTGAATTCTATTTTAATGAGAAAACACTGGAAAAGGGAATTTGAATGCTTTATATCCACAGATCTGTTCATACTACCAGATGTCATACAGTTAGCCTGATATAGGCCAAATATGAAATTTGCTTTAAATAGACTCATGTTTCAATCTTAACATGTCAAAGCCAGAACTCTTAGAACTTAGAATGTCAGAGCTAGAAGGGTCCCCAAAACCTAGAATGACAGAACTAAAAGGACGCTTTCAACATAGAATGTCAGAGTCAGGACTCCTAGAATATAGAATGTCAGAACTAGGAGGTCTTAGAACATCAAAAATTAAATACTTTAAGAAAAAGACTCTAAGCAATAGTATATAAGACTGGAAATAATGACTATTTGAAAGAAGGCCTTTAGAACATAAGTTATATATCTGCAAGGGTCCTTGAGTTCAGAGCACTAAAATGAGAAGAATCTTTAGAACATAATGTATCAGAGTTGGGGATAATTTTTAAATATAGATAACTAGAATTAGAATATCAGAGTGCAAAGGAACCATATGCTCTAACTTTAGTGTTTGCAAAACACTGAACAAGCCTGTTGATGTCTCCAAATGAGAACTTTATGGATGAATAGAGAATAGAACCAAGAAATATGGAGGCCTTCTCCATCATCCATACAGCCAGGCCATCTGTTGACTTTATTTGTACATTTTTCTTTTTTGTTCAGTCATTTCTGTCCAACTCTTCTGACCCCACTTGGAGTTTTCTTGCCAAAGATACTAGAATGGTCTGCCATTTCCTTCTCCAGTTCCTTTTACAGTTGAAGAACTGAAGCAAACAAGGTTAAGCAACTTTCCCAGTGTCACACAACTAGCAAATACCAGAGGTATAATTTGAACTTGGATTCAGACTTCAGGCTGGACACTCTTCTATTGTCCCACCTAGCTGCCCTATATTTTGTTCCATTGTTCAAACAATAAATCACTTTGCTTTGTAATCTCCAAGGCATAGTTGTCTATTTTCGCTATCCTAGAATTCCCCACACAAAATGGAACATGTATATTTGAGTATTCACATGTGTTTGATTTAGACATTCTGCACAGGCAAGTCATGTATTCAGAGACTCTCTGAGTCACTGGTTCATCCTTTAGTGATGTTCATCTCTAACAAATCCTCCAAGTCTTTTTTCCTACTCAAGAGGTGACTCAAGGCATAAGACTCTGGCTACTTCCTGAGGGGAAAATAATTGGTACTCCTTAATCTGACCAAGTATTTCCTAATTCTGCACATGACTTTGCACGAAGCATCTTCCTCTCATCACTCATCAGTTGAAGAGGCCCAAGGTGGGTGCATTAATCTCCCACTCAGCCAGGGACTTACTTGATGGCCTTGGGTGAACCAGTTAGCATTGAGGGGAACAAAAAGAAAAATGAACCAAAAAAACTCTAGTTTCCTCATCGTTAGAAGAGAAAAGCAAACACATAATGAGTCTTTGGCCTGGACTATGCAAACCAAGTGAAGTTAAAGTTTGAACTAAGGTAAACAGACCACCCTGCTATTCTCTGGTCCCTGACACATCTGTCCCTTGGCAACATTTTTCATGGCTGGTCATTGTCAAATCTTTGCATGTGGCAAGGAAGGGGGAGCCCAGAAGGAACCAGCACCAACAGTAATTCCCTTGCTGCTTCACATTCCCCCAACATTTTATGTAAAAGGTCTAGGGTCTTCGAGAGGCAGCATTACTTGCTGGAAAGAGACCTGGATTCAAGGCGGAAAATCCAGGCTTGAGGCTGAGCTTTAATTCTTCCTGACTGTTCAAAAATTACTTTACTTTTCTGCAAAACAGGAATAATAATACTTTAATTTCATTAATCAAATATTTTAATTTAACGTAGTGAGATGTCCCGAGTTCAAATCTGGTCTCAGACACTTAACACCTCCTAGCTGTGTGACCCTGGGCAAGTCACTTAACCCCAGCCTCAGGAAAAATAAAAATAAAAATAAAGTAGTGAGGTGACTTAGTAGATAGAGTACTTGGCCTGAAGCTAGGAAAAGTGAAGTTCAAATCCATCTTCAGAAATGTACTAATTGTGCAACTCTGGGAAATTCTTTTAACCTCTGAAGAAGGTTAATGGCAAATGAGTCCAGTATCTTAGCCAAGAAAAATAGATTCTTACATCATTACTTTAATACTGACTGAAAGAGTTGTGAGGAAATCATTTTGTAAACTTAAAGCATTATGGGAATATATGAAATTATTATTATCCTTATCCTATTCTCCATAAAGAAATTTGAATCAACAACATCAATGACAACAATAATAATGGCTGAGAGTTATATAACACTTTCCAGATCACAAAATACTCTCCATAGGTCTTCCTCATGTGGATCTTGCCATAATTATGTGAGGTACTCAGGGAAAATATTATCATCTCCATTTTATAGTTGGGGTAACTGAGGTACATAGAGGTGTCAGTTTGAACCCAGGACTCTTTCTAAATCTTTTCTACCATAGCTGCTTTCTTGGCTATCAACTGTTGGCCATTTTATTTATTATTTATTCTTATTCATCTCTTTGAGGCCTTATTATATAGTTATTATTTTAGGAATCATTTCAAAGAGTAGGAAGATCCTGTTTCTGTTTCATTTTAATTTTGAGGATTTTTTTTTGCCACTTTAACTTCACTTTTCTAGAAAAGAAAAAGTTGGGAAGGGAGCGGGGAAGACTTTGGAAAGTCCCAATGGAAGGGACCCCAAAACGGAAGTAATAAAACGAGAAGGCATGACATCAGGAAGAGCCAACATTGTTAATAGATTAGAACATCTTTTCCAGTAAGCAAGGCCTCTAGGCCTTCAACAATAAAGGTCAGGGGAGGTGACGTTTTAGAAAACTGGAAATTGAGTGTGGTTGGGTGTTATCTTCCCCAAATTTCTTTCTTTTAAAATGTTTGCAAACAAGTTCACAAGATTGGAACAGTGAATGTACTACTGGAGATAATTTTAGCTTAGCCCCAAAATGGCCTCAAGGTTTGTGTTTTAAAAGGGGATAGAGAATCTAAAAAAATAGTCATAATGCAGCAAATGTACCTGAATTTGGAGGCTGACATTGTTATCCTAAACATTAAGTTTTAAAGGTATTTTATACTTAATACCTATATGCCTCTCTTAAAAATCAACATAAGTTATAAAGATAAAATAAGAATATTTTAAGTGCTTTGCAAACCTTAAAACTAATATTAATGCAAGTTCTTATTATGATGAGAACAAAATAGGAACATGAAAATCAAATAGTAGTACAATATGAATATATGAAAGATATCACAAATATATGGTTAATTGACAAATGAACATATGTTAAATGCTCTGTATTCTGTAATTCAGAACTAAAGTGGGCCAGGAAGACTTCATATAATTCTACTTCATGTAGTACTTCATGTATTAGGTAGGACTTATGTTAGGTCTTCAAGGATGGATACAATTAATATTTTCCTTTATCCATAAAGGGCAAACAACAAATAAAAAAAAATTCAGCAAACAACAACAAAAGAAAATCAACATAAAAATGAATAGTATTTTTATAGCATTCTTTACTTTAAAGAGCATTCTGTATTCCTGACCTAAGGCGTTAGATTCATTATCCCCATTTTAAAGATGAAGAAAATAAACTCAGAGCTTTTCATTGTCTTTCCCAGGGACATCCAGTTAGTACACAATGGAGTCATGAGAATAGGAATGTCTGAGCCTGGATTGACTTTTACAAGATGAACTTGGCTTAATTTAAGAGAGAAAGCAACAACCAATCATTTATTCATTAGCAAACATCTATTAATTAGTTTCTTTGGCTAATACATGATGCTAAGTTCTGACTCTACTTGACTCACAGAGTTTACATTCTAGTAGAGTAAGATCATCTCATCCTTTTCCTTCCCCCTTACTAATATACGTCTATTAAATTAAAGTCTGGGCAATGCTTGTCCATGACTTTCTAGAATTGCTTCATAGCAGAACTACCTAATAACGTATTGGGGAGTTTCCTTTGCTTCTTTTCAGAGGATCGTACAGATGTCATAACTGGAAGGGACCTTAGTGGGTCAGATAATCCAATGCCCTAATTGCATAACTGAAGTAACTGAGTCTCAGAGATGTTGAATAGCTTTTCCAAAGTTGAATGGGCCAGACATCTGATACCAAATCCATGACACTTTCAGCCCAGTGCTGCCTTCTGTGTATCACTCCATCTGGGGATTTATGAGCCCACATTCTGCCTACCTTCTTTTTCCAATAGCGGTTTTAGTCTTTTTTTACTCCATTTGGCAAAGATACTGAAGTAGATGGCATTTCTTTCTCAAGTTCATTTTACACATGAGGAAACACAAGCAAACAGGATTAAATAACTTGCCTAGAATTACACAACTAATAAGTGTCTGAGGCTGGATTTGAACTCACAAAGATGAAACTTCCTAACTCTTTGTGCACTATGGTCCCACTCATATGGATTTGAACTCACAAAGATGAAACTTCCTGACTCTTTGTGCACTATGGTCCCACTCAGCTGCCCCGTTTCTCAGCATCCATTGTCTTCTGGGATGAGTTTGATTTCATGTATTTTTTGCAAGTCATCCTTGATAACATGCTATATTGGACTTGCATTGGCCATGAGTCTTTCCACTGTCTTTTGCTTTGCTGGCAATTGTGATTCAAGACCATCTGATCCAACTCCATTATTTTACAGATGAAGTAATTGAGGCTCAAGAAGGATTTGTTTTGTCTTATCTCCTGATCTACCTCCTTGACTTCCATCAATTCCCAACTAAAAGGGCATCTCTACAAGAAACCTATGTCAGTCCTCCTTAATGACAGTGCCTTCTCTGTAAAGTATCTCTAATTTATCCTGTCTAGATCTTGTTTATAAATTATTGCTTGCCCATTATCTCTGACATTAGGCCTTGAGGAAGGGATAGTTTTTGGTGGATTTTGCATGAGTGTGTATGTAAGGTCTGTATGTGTTTCTGTGTGCTTGTATTTATTTGTTTGCTTTCTTTTGTATCCTATAATTTAGAACAGTGTCTGGCACATAGTAGGTTCTTAATAAATGTTTGTTGACTATCTAAATTCAATGAGAATGAGAATCCGAACTCAGGGCTTCTAGCTTTAAAGCTCATTATCAAAAGAGATAATTTCTAACTTGCTTTGTAATTCTTCAAGTATTACTGTTGTTATTTTTCTGTTGTCTTTTTATTCTATGATGCTGCCTCTAAGATGCCAAAGAGGAGGCTCCAAGAAATCAGAGTTATATCGTGTCAAGGCATGAGATCAGAGGTCTAGTTGAAAGATTTTGGTTAGAGAGTGATTGGCAGGAAAATGGTCTGGGTGACCCTTTCAGGTCTGCATAGAACTGGACAGTTTATTCAATGATCCCACACTCTGCCTTAATGTCCATGGCATTACTATCAATTCTCCCTCAATAATATTCTGTGTTTGCAAATCTGGGAACATCACATGATTTCAGGTCCCTGCCACATTTTTTTTTTCTTTTGTTGTTTGTTTGTTTGTTTGTTTGTTTTTGTGTGATGGAGCAGGTGAGGCTGGAATCTCCCAATGGATAGGTACTGGAGAATAAAGAGTTAATAGCAGAGAAGCAGCTCATGCAGAGAAGAGAAGGAAGAGACCAGTGGTCTGACTGCTTAGCTCTGGCCGGCTCCCATAGCTGCTGACAGGAGCAAAGAGAGCTGGAGATGGCCCAGAGTTTTCCACTGCCAGACAGAAAAGGACTTAAACATGGAGGAGAGTGATATGTTGCCAAGGAATATACACAGTATGAGGAAGGGGGTTGCTGAAAAGCATGATGTCTTAGAGAAAACACAAATGAACATGGATCAGAGTGATGCATGAGTAATTTCATTAATGATTCCTAATACAGAGTAAGAGCAAAATGGCAATTCTTAAATAACGCCAGATCCAACAAAAGCCAAGCGTGCAAATGGAAAGCCCTTATGTTTACAAATAATGAGAAGTGGACAGCAAGGGGACACCAAAGTAGATAGAGCACCTGGCCTGAAGACAGAAAGGCTGAGTCAGGAAGGTTCAGTTTCCTGAGTTCAAGTCTGATATTGTGGGACTCTGGGCAAGTCACTTTACCCCGTCTGCCTCAGCTTCCCCATTTGTAAAATGTCCTGGAGAGAAAATGGTCAACCACTCCAGTAAATAACTCTACCAAGAAACTCCAAATGGGGTCATGAAGAATAGAAAACAACTGAACAAAAATAACAAAAATAGAGAACTGACCGCAAAACTAGGAAGACCAGGTTTGAAGTCTCTCCTTTGATGTATACTAGATGTGAAACCCTGGGCAAGTCAAATTACTTCTCTATGGTTGTAGCACTTGCCTCAGATGAAATTAGAATAGACACCTACTTGTATTACTAGAGGGGATTTTTTTGTCTTCCTTTCCCCATACTGATGAAATGATACATCTAGTAACTGGTACTTAATAATCTTTTAAAATTCAGAGCTCATTGAAGTTCTGCAGCCATTCCAGTGACACTATTGCACCCATTTTATAAATGAGGAAACTAACACTCATTTATTAAGAAAATATAGTTAAGACATGTCACAGACTAGTGCCAAAGGTCAGGTGCAGTATTCTTTCCATTGTGCTAAGCTACATTGATGAAGTCTTTTCCTTACAAGCACTCAGTGGGAATGGGAGCTGTTATGTGGCTCTTTGTGATCCCTTTTGGGATTTTCTTGTTGAAGATACTGAGGTGGTTTTTTTCCATTTCTATTTCCTTCTCAAATGATTGCATGTGACAGGCAACAAGGATAAGTGACTTATTCAGGATCACACAGCTAGAAAGTATATGAGGCCATATTTGAACTTAGCTCTTCCTGACTCTGAGCCTGCATTCTACCCATTGTGTGGGGGAAGACAAAGAAATCCTCCCTAGGATTATAGTTGAGAAAAAAGGCTTAGTGATTGGAAATGATTCACTCAGGCTCACATGGGGTGGAGCTGAGATTCAAACCCAGATTTTCCATTTCCATCCACTTCAATGATCTTTTTTCCACTGTGTTTCGCTATCAGAGAAAAATTAGGGAATGCTCAGTGCTTTGAAGGTTCAAAATTCTTCTAAGTCTTTTATGAATGCATATGGGTGAGGCTTTCATTTTTTTTAATCTGTGGGGAAATTGCTAATATTTCATGAGATTGTGGTTAAACCAAGAACTTAATCCTTAGCCAAGTACATCACATTAAAGACTTGCATAGAATTCTGGGCAAATTTAATTCTTGAGCACAAACTCTATTTCCTAGCAGATTTAAGGCTATGTCTATACAATAACAGAAACTCCTGCTAGGGGTGTCATGTAAACAAAGTATCTGGATGATGGAATTAATTTTTTTTCATTTACATATCTTAAGGCTTTGGACATAGCCTTTAAAAAGTGATGTCATGGAAAAAAATAAACATTGACCTAGAAGTGAGGGGCCCGGGCTTCAGATCTTGGCGCTGCTAATTAGTACTGTTTAGGCAAGTAATGGGTATCTATGTTGTATAGTTAGAGCACAGCATGGAGACAGGAGTACTTGAGCTGAAATCTGGCCTCTAGCTTTGTGATTCTGGACAAGTCACTTTACTCTGTGAAAAGAACTAGAGAAGGAAATAGCAAATTACTCCAGCATCTTACCCAAGCAAATCCCAAATGGAGTCACAAAAAGTTGGACAGGACTTAAATACCTGAACAACAACAAAGGCAAGTAACATTTTATCTCTGGTCCTCAGTTTCCCCTTCTGTAAAATGATAGGAGTTGTAAAAGTTTTGCAGGTTACAAAACCAAATCCATTTACATGACCATCATTCATAAGATGGATTTTATGTGGCAAATAAAAATGGATGAAACTTATTGAATTTATTTTTGATTATGCCAAATGAGAGGGAAGCAGCCTGGAAGTCACATTTTATGAAAGAAAACTAAGATGACTTGCTCACAGTCACACAAATTATTAGTGGGGAAGCACAGTCTCTAGTTCAGGCCTTCTTGAAGCTGTTAGTTGTATGATTGTGGATAAGTAATTTCACCTTTCTAAATCTCAATTTTGCTCTCTTTAAAATGAATAATCAACTATTTTGGATGCTATACAAAATAGGAACACAGGATTTAGAGTTATGTGGTCAATCTCTCTTTTTCACATGGAATGAAATATAGATGGGTAGTGACTGGCCAAAAATCACCTGGGCAATTAATATTAGACTTAGAATTCACTCTTCTCTTATGAAACAGTTCTCTACCAATGAAGTAAACATCAATTAAACATCTATTGTCAAAGGAATACAGTGCTAGGTCTAGGACCAGAGCTAAAGCTGAAAGATAAAATCTGTCCTCAAAAAGATTCTTCTCTGGTAAGAGAATAAAACATCCACATAGATTTTTATTATAATAGCTACCATACAGGGAGAGATTTGGGATTCACAAAGCACTCTATGAGTATTATTTTAGTTGGTCCTCACAACAACCCCAGCAGGTAGTTATTAGATTAATAACTCTAACCTTAATTTCTTATTGGGCAGCTGGTTGGAACAGTGATGAGATTGCTAGGCAACTGATCTTTGTGAATTCAAATTCAGCCTCAGCTACTTTCTAACCGTGTGATCCTAGGCAAGTTACCTAACTCTGTTTGCCTCAGTTTCCTCATCTATAAAATGGAGCTGGAGATTGAAATGGCAAACCACTACCCATACCTTTGTCAAGAAAATCCCAAATGGGGTAATAAAGAATGGGCCACAATGAAGTAACTGAACCATCACAACAACATTTTCTTATTATCCCCATTTTACAGATGAGGAAACTAAGAAAGACAGAAGTTTAATATTTTCCCAGGGTCACACAGGTAATCCGTGATGGAGATTGGATTTGAACTCAAGTCTTTGTGACTCCATGTTCTATTAGCCACTGCTTCATTGTAGCTAATATGTTTAAAACAATGTAAAATGCTACTATAACTATATAATATCATCACAGTTACTAAGCTGCCATAATCAGTTTCTATATCATTCCTAAACTGGTGGATGGAAAAAACAGTCTAAGGGACAAGAAAAAGGAAAAAAATGTTTTAAAATATCATATCAGCCATCATGAGGGATAGCCATAATATGAAGAAAAGTACATTGAACCACCAACTTGGAGATGAAGGTTCCAATCCATGTCTATCCCTAGCGAATGGTACATCCATGGATAGTTAGTCCTCTGAGCCTCAGTTTCCTCATCTATAAAAATCAGGGGGTCGGATTAGATGTCTTCAAATATGCTAGCTCTACTTTAATGTTCTCAAGTCCCTTCCAGCTCCCACATTCTATGGTTTCCTGTCAGCAATTTTCTTCCTCTCTTCCCCACTAAAGTGCCTTACTCCCCAGAGGAAAAGCCCGAGCATCCCTGAGTGACACAGCTGCATCTATTTTAGTTTTATGCAGAACCCCAGAGGCCTCTCTCTGCTGAGATTGTTTGTGCCAAAAAGTTTTATAAATATTAGGAAATACTAACCGATTCCACGTGGATAAATTAGTACTTCCTCTCCTTTTTATACAATGCATTAAACAACTCGTTATCATAGATATGGCAATATGTGGGGCAGGAATACATTTTTAGATGCTTGCATCATTGATAGAACACGGCGGAGGCCTCTGCTAAGGCTTTTAGTTATACTGGGTGGTTTGGGGCTTTGTCACATAATCTCCCTTGGCTGAGGTTTTGTTTTTCCCATAAACAGAATCACCTTCTGTCTTTTGCAAAAGCCTGAGAATATTACAGATTTGAATTACACTCTGCCATAAAATGTGGATAATCACATACATCCCATCGACTTATTGAGCTGGCTGGAGGAAAGGACTTCCCAGAAGTGGGAGACAATCAGGAAAGCCCTCTCTTTGGAGTTCACAGACTATGGTGACTACTTGGTAACAAGAACAATACTTAGAAGAACTGATTTTTACATTGGGCTTGACGGTTGGCAAAGCATATCATCTTGTTTGAGCCCCACAATGATGTGGTGAGTATGGAGAAATGAAGTGATTTGCCCAAGATCACAGACAATAAATGCCTGGGGGGGATTTAAAACATATTTCCCTAGAGTAGTCTATATTTCTAATTACAACATAAGTCCTATCTGTGTGGCCTAGAGAAAGAATGACTAGGTACCTCCTGTGAGCCTTTCAAGTTCTCATGTCTAATGTTTATTCTTTATTTTTTTAGTCACACTCATTTTATTTCATTTTAAAAGCTTTTTTTTATTGAACTAAATACAAAATGAGAAAAAAAATCAGAATAGAAAAAGAAAGCCAGAAAAAGAAAATAAAAAATGTAACAAAATAAAGCATTGTTATGTACCCAGCAAAATATCAGGGAGTACTCAAAATATATAACAATAAATTTCCATTTTGAGAAAACATATATAATAAAAAAAGAAGAAAATATATTCACTTTTTCTTTGCTTCCTTATAGGTTCTCCTTTGATCTCTGCTACACAGTTTTTAACTTCTTTTTCTCCCTTTTCATCTCCCCCTATTTCCCTCCCCAGTATTTATTCTTTACAAAGATTCTGCTTTTGAATTTCCTTTTCCAATGGTGTGAGGAAACACAGAAACAGAGATACAGACACAGAAACAGAGTCAAACAGATAGAAACAAAGAGAAGAAGAGAGTCAGAGAAACAGAGTTGGAGAAATAAATCAAGTTTTGGTCACTGAAAATAAAATTCAAAATGATGTAACATACACAAAACATGTATTTATACATACAAACACACATAAACATACACATACATATATATGAACCAGAGGTTTACATAAAATGAATATTATATTTGAATAGATAATATAATATATAATTGTATATACATTTATATGTGCATACTTATACATACATATACATATACACATACATACACACATATCCCCTCTGGATCATGATGAGATAAAGCAGGATTGTGTTTGGGAAAATTCAATGGTCGAAACTTTACCCTAACATCAATGCCCATCTCATTACAATCTTTTTTTTTAGAAGAATAAATTAATTTTATTTTTTCTCTCTCTATCTCTGTCTTTATTTTTAACTTAATTTTTCTTTTTTTTTTTAATTAAAGCTTTTTTATTTTCAAAACACATGCATGGATAATTCTTCAACATTAACCCTTGCAAAACCTTGTGTTCCAATTTTTCCCTTCTTTCCCCCACTCCTTCCCATAGATGGCAAGTAGTCCAATATGTGGTAAACATGATAGAAATATATGTTAAATCCAATATATGCATATATGTTTATTCAATTATCTTGCTACATAAGAAAAATTAAATCGAACCCAAAAAAATGAGAAAGAAAATACAATTCAAGCAAACAACAACAGAAAGAGTGAAAATGCTATGTTGTGATCCACACTTAGTTCCCACAGTCCTCTCTCTGGGTGAAGATGGCTCTCTTCATCACAAGATCAATGGAACTGGTTTGAATCATCTCATTGTTGAAAAGAGCCATGTCCATCAGAATTGATCGTCCAATAACCTTATTGTTGCCATGTACAATTATCTTCTGGTTCTGTTCACTTGACTTAGCATCAGTTCATGTAAGTCTCTTCAGGCCTCTCTGAAATCATCCTGCTGGTTTTTTTCTTACAGAACAATAATATTCCATAACATTCCTGTACCGTCACTTATTCAGTCATTCTCCAGTTGATGGGCATCCACTGAGTTTCCAATTTCTTGCCACTACACAAAGGGCTGCCACAAACATTTTTTTCATATGTAGGTCCCTTTCCCTTCTTTAAGATCTCTTTGAGATACAGACCCAGTAGAGATAATGCTGGATCAAAGGGTATGCACAGTTTGATAACTCCTTAGGCATAGTTCCAAATTGCTCTCCAGAATGGTTGGATCCATTCACAATTCCATCAACAATGTATCAGCATCCCAGTTTTCCCACATCCCCTCCAACATTTCTTATTATCTTGACAGGTGTATAGTGGTCTCCCAGCATCCCATTACTATCAATATTCTCCCAGCAATGTTCTGGGATTGCAAATCTGGGAGTGACACAAGTTTAGAAAATAATCAACATAACAAATAGGCAATAGAGAGCTGCATGGTAAGCATACATCACAATAACTCATAAATAAGAAGAGACACCAATGCAATAGCTGAGTGAATGTATAACTAGGGAGAGTTGATTTGTCAGTTAGAATGATAAACAACCCAGGGACATCACAAATGTCACATTGGTATGCTTCAATATTTCAGGATTTTGTGATTTATGTCAATGTGGATGGTCCCTTCCACCAAAACAGCCTAATACCTCAATACTTTGCTAAATATTTTTTTTATAAAATCATAAAGTAGAAACCTCAAGAATTATCTAGGCCTATGTTTTTATTTAACAGGTGAATCCAAAGCTTAGAGGGAGGTTAAGCCATTTGCCCAAATCTGCACAGATCATAAGCATTCAGGTCTCTTAATGGCAGTCATGGAGATTTTTCCATAATGTCACACTGTTGCTGTCTTGGTGGTAAGATTCCCCAGAGTTAGCAGTCATACTTCTGAGATAACAGAAATAAAGTCCATCAACAAATCTCTATTCAGAACCTTTCCTGCTCTGTAGATCCTATTGTGGGTCTTCTAGGTGATGCAACAGATAAAGTTCTTGGCCTGGAGTCAGGAAGACTCACTTTTCTGAGTTCAAACTTGGCCTCAGACACTTACTAGCTGGGCAAGCCACTTAATGCTATCTCAGTTTCTTCATCTGTAAAATGAGATAAAGAAGGGAATGGTAAATCTTTGCCAAAAAAAAAAAAAAAAAAAAAAAAGATCACCAGAGTAAAATACATCAATGAAGTCTATAATAGAAGATTGCACTCTGTTGACATAGCTTTGGAGATCAAAAGTCACTTTTAGGTAATACAGGTTGAAATGCTGTGAAGGGATAATCAGCCTCAACAGTAGGGGAGCATTCATTCCAGTGAGATGACAGAGATATCCAATTATCAGGAATCATGGAGTTTTAGAACTGTAATAAAAAGTAAAGATCATCCAATCAATGAAGGATTTATTAAATGCCTACTTTGTGCCAGACAGTGAACTAACTGTGGGGATATAAAGATAATGAAACTAGTTCCCACCCTCAGGCAGCTTATATTTTTTCAAGGAAGCAACAAGTACCTTTATAAATATATAGAAAATATCTGCAAGGTAATTTCAGAGGAGAAGGAATAAGAACTAGAAGAGATCAGGAGAATGAAGCTTCTTAAAAGCAGTGCTGGAGCTGAGCTTGAAAAGAAATGAAATTATAAAAAATGAGGTGCTTTATAAAATGCAATATCTTTTAGTCAACCAACCAACTGAGGTTCTGAGGGAGAACAATGATTTGTTCAAGGCCATACAACTGGTTCATGTCAGAATCTAAGGTAGAACAGAAATTTCCTCCATTCCATTAGTTTTCTTATCCAATATTTCCCCAATATTTCCTGGTATTTTACAGAGGTGTTACATGTTCAACTCCCAAAAGTGAAAACATTGCCAAATGTTAGATCAAAACTGCTGTGTTTGCATGGGAACCTGTTAGCAAATAAAGTTAGAGGCAGGGAGGGGAAAGATGATTTTAATGGATCAATGTCAAGCCTGGCTAAGGCTGAAATCCAATGACTTACTTACCTTACTTGTGGTCAGGAAAAATAACAGCATTACTCATTGAAATCTAAAGAACCTTCCTTAACCTGCAATCTTTTTGGCTTAAAGATCACTAATGTTATTTATATTCATGTAAAGAATGGCTTAAGTACCTGGATAAATTACAGAATAGTTCAGAAAACTCTCAAAAACAGTTATTGTTATTATTGCCATTCTGATAGCAACCAATTCTGCTGTCAGGACTCCTCAAGGGAAAAAAGAATGATGACTTCATTGCTTTCATCCACTGCACAGTTTCTTTGATGATAATGGTATTTGCCAGCCTGCCAACTGAACCAATGACCATTGGTAAAAAATGTGTGTGTGTGTGTGTGTGTGTGTGTGTGTGTGTGTGTGTGTGGTGTTGCAGAGAAGGAATGAGAAAAAAATAATGGCTTTCTATATTCTCCACAGAGCCACGGATTGATAGATTGTTAGAACTAGAAAAGATTTTAGCACATACATGACTATCCAAATTGGAAGGGGCTTTGGAAGCCACCAATAAGCATATATTCAATACCTACTATATTCCTGAGCTAAAAACTGAGGATACGGGGGAAAATGGTTCTTCCCTCAAGGACTTTATATTCTATTGGAGTTGAAGCAACATGTTATTTAAAATGTTATATATATATATATATATATATATATATATATATATATATATATATATATATATATATATATATATATACATATATACATATATATGTATATATATATACAAAAAAACTGAATCTATGCAAAGCAATTTGTATGTTTTGCATAAGCAACAATAGAGATAGACATAGACTTACTATAGAATGTGACATCTGAGTTCAATATTGAAGGAAAGATTGGCTGGTTTTGTAATCTGAGGATTTAAGTCCAAATTTGTCTCTTTCACTTGTTTCCTGTAAGACTTTGGACAAGATACTTAAAAACCTATTTAGACTTCATTTTTCCTATCTATGAAATGAGGGTCAAGATGAAGTACATGGCTTCTAAAGTCCCTCCCAGATCTAAATCTGACTATCAATGCTGAAATGAGCTAGTGAACTAGAATGCTAGAACTGGATTTGATCTTAGAACACAGAATATCAAAATTGAAAGGGACTATCGAACACAGTTCAAAGTTGAAGGAACCTTAGAACACTGAATATTAAAACCTAGAATATTTGAATATAAAAGACCATTAAAATCATCTAATTAAATCACTTTCCCCATTTTACAGATAAGAAAACTTCATTGAAGAAAGAAGAATAATAGATTCACATAGCATATAAATGAAATTAAATCTACCTCCCTCAGGTTAATGATATTGATCTGGGGATGCTTCACAAATAGTTTATTTCAATAATTTTTTAGATGTCAGATTTTAATCAAGATCAGTAACTGACCATGAATGAAAAAGAAGAGGACATATTTTGGAAATCCAAGAAATCCAAACTTGCAGGAGAGGAGACGAAAGGAATTAAATTAACCCTAAAACCCTAAATGGAGCAACATAAGACAAGAACATTCCAATTCAAGATGTTCATCTACAAATTTATATTTTTTAAATTAAGGCTTACGTTAGCCAAGTCAGATTTCTGTTTGAAGTGCATACTTTCTCAGAAAGTCTGATAGGCTGCTCTGAATCTCTCTACAAATAATCTTGGCACTCTCTACACCAACACCAATTCACCACTCAAGGGTGACACATCTGGTTTTCTGCCTTATGCCTCTATGATGTATAAATGTGACCTACTTACAGAGGAATGGAGTTGTTGAGACTGTATCTGATTCTGCTGAACAGATTTGACTGATCTCAAAGATGCATCTCTTCACAACCTCAAATTATTTTGCAGTTGGTCAGGATTTTTTGGCTTCCTGCCAAGCAGGCTATCAATCACTTCACTGCATGATCTATCTGATTGGATTGTCAAGATAGAACCAAACTTTGAAGAATGGTTCTTCAAGAATATATGACCAACACTGTGGAAAGACCCTGGAGACAGAAACTCTGACAGCTCTCCTCCTCTGCAGGGCTTGTTTTATGACTTTGGACAAGTCTCATCATGTCTCTGTCTATATTCTATTGCCTATAAAAAAGGGATAATGACAACTACCCATAAGGTGAGTGTTAGGATCAAAGTGTTTGTAGAAGCACTTTAGGCATGGAACACTATACCAATGAACAGTCAATATTTGTTCAGATCATCAGTATAGTGGAAAACTGGATCTGAGTCAGAAAACATTAGGTTTTGAATTCTCCCTCTAATACTAGCTTTTTGATCACTGGCTAGTCAATTACTCTCTTTGAATCTTGTGTCTTCTCTGTGAAATCAGAAGTAAGAGAGTTTAGAGTAATGGTACAGATTTGTAATCCCTGCTACTGGGGAGGCTGAGCTCTGGAGGTCTAAACTGAAGTAGAACAAAGCTAATAAGTACTTGCAATAAATTTGCCATCAGTAGAATGATCCCGAGGGATCAGGATGCCACCAGGCTGCTTGGTCCAGCCCAGATCATAATTGGAACAGGTCAAAGTTTCCATGTTGATCTATATTGTTATTAATCAAATAAGAGCAATCAATTTTAATGATATAATTTAATTGATTATAAACATCAATTGTAATAATATTGTTGAGAGAATCAAATATGATCAATTGATTTATTAACTGGTGTAAATAAAGTGCATTATACTCTTTAAATATCGGTATAAATGTTATCTCCTATTATTCTCTTAGTCCTCAATAATAGTTAATTTCTAAATATCTCTCTAATGCTAAAATTCTATGACTCTAATAAAATGCTTTTAAGTTCATGTGTATGCTATAGCAACGTTTAAATGACTTCAATAGCTCAATTCTGGTATTCTCTCTAGTTAAAGTCACAGCCTATTTGTGCCTGTTAATCCTCCCCAGCATGGTAGCTGCCCATTGGTGAATCCCTCAGTTTAGTCACCTGACCAGCCCGCCTGCCTTTTAGCTCATATTCCTCCATGTTGATAGTATTCATGCCACTTTTTCAGTATAATTATTTGGTAACACGCCATAGCCTACTCACTTTATCTCTTGAGTTGCTCTTTGGGTACATGATTTTAATTTTTTCAGATTTTGCGGTTTTTCATGCTTCATAACCACACATGGCAAGCCACAAGGCATTAAAACAATTCACCTTAAAAGGCAGAATTGTATATTAGCTAACACAACATCTAGAAAGACATGAATTCAAACTGTACCTCTAACACATGTGGCCAGCATGATCCTAAGTTGTTTCACCTCTCAGTGCCAAAGACAGCTCTTTCAAAGTAGACAGCTGGAGAACAGGTACCAATCTGCTTTGCATAAACAAAGAGAATTTTGTCATCAGATATTCCTACACAAATAAAACCACAGGTCTCTTAATAGCTAATAACAATAACTAGCAAGAGCTTTAAAGTTTGTGAAGAGATTTACAAATGTCTCATTTTATCTACCCCAAGGGTAGGTCCTATTATTATCCCCATTTTACAGATGAGGAAACTGAAACAGAATGTTTGTTTGTTTTACTCAGAAACTCACAAGGTGTCAGAGGATTTGAAGTAAGTAAAGATTTGAATCTGGGACTTCTTGACTTTAGGTCCATCATTCTAACCACTGCACTACCAAATGAATAAACAAAGAAATAAATACAAATTATGGAGAAGAAAGGCTGTTGGGGAAGGGGATACTTGACATCAAATATCTCTGATAAGGGTCTAATAGCAAAGATACATAGGAAATTCAAATACATATATGAGATAAAGAGTCAGTTATTGTGTAAAGCAATTTAGAATTATGTTACTAGGATAATTGTAACTATACTATCCATACCAAGAGATCCCATTTGAAAGCATGTATCCCTAGGAGAGCAAAGATACATATATGTAAAAATATTAATAATGATATTTTTATAGTAGGAAAATATTGGAAACAAATGGAGAATGGTTAAACAATTGTGCATTAATATAATGGAATATTGCACCATAAGCAATGATAAATATGAAGACTACAAGTCCTCTAGCATGAGAGGACTTAGATGAACTGATGAAAAATAAAGTAGGACCAGGGAAAATTAATATACAATGATGACATCTATGTAAATGGAAAGAACAACAATTATTACTTAAGTGAACATTGTAAACATGATAAAAAGAGAAAAGACAAACTTGTCACTCAAAAAGAAATGAGGAAAATATATCTCCCTCTTGCCCCTCTCAATTTTTTTAAACAAAGGTAAGGGACTATGGATGTGGAACATTTACTGTCAAACTAAGTTAATTCTCTCTCTCTCTCTCTCTCTCTCTCTCTCTCTCTCTCTCTCTCTCTCTCTCTCTCTCTCTCTCTCTCTCTGTCTCTCTCTCTCTGTCTTTCTCTCTCTCTCTCTTTGTCTTTCACACATCTTTTTATTGTTTGTTAAAAGACATATATTTTAGTTATATACTTATTTACATGTTCTCCCCACATATATTCTCTCCCTTGCCCCATTCCCTATTAAAATTTGGGCTCTTAAAAGGCAGGAACTGTTATATCTGTACACTTTTATCTCCAGTACCTAGCACAATGCTAGACACAGAAGAGACACTAAATGACAAAATTATTACAGCAGTGTAAAAGAAAAGCAGATGACCACTGTAATTTTAATGACCAAACCTCAACCCAGAGAAGATGCACCTGCCTTCATTTATTTCTTGGATAAGGGTCTGAGGGCATGGAATATTACACATACTTATCAGACTTAGGCAATGGGGTGGATTGTTTTTGCTGAAATGATTTATTTCTCTATTAATCTTTATAAGTAAATTTTGATGGGCAAAGGAGGTATATAATCAAGAAAATGAATGTGGCATAAAAACAAAAGACGTCAATTAAAACAAAAAATAAAAAAAAGAAACCTCAAAATTTTAATTTTTACTTAAAATTTCCTCTCTTTATCCACTCTCCATTTTTGGTTTTGGTTTTTTCATCTAAGCTAATATTATACCATTTATTTTAAATATTCTATTCATTCCTTTCTCCTTTTAAAATGAATGCCAATTTTATTAAATCTCTAGCACAAACAAGAAAATGGTATTTGCACACATATATTGTATCTAGGTTATACTGTAACACATTTAATATGTATGGGATTGCCTGTCATCTAGAGGAGGGATCCCTGTAGAGGGAGGGAGGGGAAAATTTGGAAAAATGAATACAAGGGATAATGTTATAAAAAAATACTCAGGCATATATACTGTCAAAAAATTTTATAATTATAAATAATTATAAATATAAAATAAAAACAAATCTCTAGCACAACTTAAAATGCATCTTGAATTAGTTTCAGGTTCTAAGCCACAGCTGCCCTTTCTAATAAAACGGGGTGATCTCTATATTCTCTCAAATTTCACGTTCTAAATTCTGTTTTTTCAGATCTCTTGAAGCTCTGATATGGCATTTCTAAAGTTCTTTCTATATCTGACATGCTAAAACCCCATCCCCTATTGATTGCTCTGGAGTACTTCAATGAACTGTTTCCAAAAGTTTACAAAGGAAAGGGGTCCTGAGGGACAGCGCTGTTGCAAGTTGCCCCTCTCTCAAAGTCTAGAGAAGGCAGACATTGGTGTGAGTAATCCGAAGCCATTCTTTCCATCAGGGCGGACAGTTTTTCTACTCGGAGTCGGCATCCATCCGTGTCCAGCATTTTGTCCCTTTTTCCTGCAAAGGGGCAGAAGGCGAGATGGAGCAAGCAGTGGACAGCTAAGCCCCTTGACGTCCATCCAGAAAGAAACGCGACACAAAATGATTTTAAGGAGCTGCTGGGTAAACCAGAGACCCGATATAGGCGTCTGTCAGCTAAGACCCCGGGACTGTTGGTTCTAAAGACATGAAAACATTTGGGAAACGTTTTTTTGCGAATGTAGGCGACTGTCAGGGATAGGGACTTGGAGACAGCGAAGGGAAGAAGGGTGAAGATAGAACGAATCGGGGGATTCTGGGCCCCAAGGGAAGAATAGGAGGTTACAGGAGAAATCAATTAACCCTGTCTCACAAGAATCATATGTAGGTTTTAAAGATGGAAAAAGGACGGTCTAGCTCCGTCTTCACCCTTTCTTCTTTTACAGATAAAGAAAACTAAAGAAACTAATGTTCAGAGAGGGAAAGAAATTTGCTTCAAGCCACACAGCTTGAATCCGCCGAGCTCCTGGGATTCGAGACCACTTCCTCTGCCAAGCCTAACGCGGGGGTGGGGAGAGGGGAAGGGAAAGGGTAATCCTCGTATGTATATTTAACTCCTTGGACCTCACAGAACTTTTCATTTGCGCCTCTCGTGCATACATCTTGATCCATTTTGCGTTATAGTTATGTCTCCCTCCTGGTCCAATTCTATGCCACAAACACAGACAATTCAATTAAATAAGAATGTATTCAAGGCCTGACGTGCAAGATATCCGTCTAGGCTTTAGGGCTACTGAGACAGAAATGACACAGTCCTTATAAATTCATCCAGATTTACCAATAAGACGATACTTGTAAAGCGAGTAGAATAGTGCCTGGCAAATAGTAGGCGCTTAATAAATGTTTCTTCACTACCACCTCCCCCTTCCGGAGTGTCTGATTTATCTTTGTTGTTTTCTCCAGCTCGAAGCTCAGCGCTCTGTGTCTGTCTTTTCTCTCTCTGTCTTTCCAGTCTCTTTTTCAGTCACAGCGCTGTTGCTGTCCGTGTTTCTCTCTTCTCTGTGTGTATCAGTCTCTGTCTGGCTCCGTTCCTTCCTCCTTCTCTCTTTCTGTCCCATAAGCCCAACAGTCCGCCGAGTGGGGTGTGTTATGGACTTGAAAAACATTAAATTCGAGAGACCTAGGTTCATCCTCAGCCCTCATACACACAGTCACGGTGTGAAGTTGTTCAGTCAATTTAATTCCTCTGTGCTTCAGTTTCTCCCATCTTGTAAAACGGGGATAAAACCACCTGTTTCCCTGAGTGGGTGCAAGGAAAGTGTTTTATAAATCTTCAAAGATGAGAAGAAATAGAAGTAGTTGTTGTTTGATCCAGACCCCTAAGTGAATGACTTAGGGGGACTCCAGAAGGGGGGGGGGGAAGGAGGGAATACAACCCTTGCCCTCAAGGAGGTTACAATCTGTCATATGGAATTTTCATCTTGATTTAGGGGCTAGTAAAGGTAGAGGGTGATTATGTCCCAGAATCGAGTCACAGAGAAAACTCTGTAAAAAACTGACCCTGGAGCAGATCACTTCCGGAGTGTGGGTGGGTGAGTGAGTGGGACATGGAACTCATCTTTAACCCTACACCAAGTTAGGCAGGTGTTTTCAGACAATCCAAAGATTGTCTGTTCTCATGATGCAGGTAATTCGGGAAGACAAGAGTAATGTGAATTAGATGTTGTCAGAATAAATCTTAGCCTTTCGGCTTGCAGATCTCTTTAGCAGAATGATGAAACCTATGGACTCCTTCCGCAGAATAATGCTTTAAAGTGTATTAAATAAAATACTTAGAATTACAAATGAAATATAGGTGTGTGTGTGTGTGTGTGTGTGTGTGTGTGTGTGTGTGTGTTTGTAGTCTCTGTAACCCTATGCATTTTATTTTATGCATTTAAAATCTGTATATCTATGTGTTTGTTTTTTTTTTTTTTTCATCCAAGTTAGGGACCCCTGAAATCTGTAGTCCTTTGGAGTCCCAAATTAAGAGGTCCTGCTTTAAAGGTGTCTACAAATTCAGGCCCTGGAGCCTGAATTTTCAAGTGAAATTCAATTCCTTCCTGGCTTTCCCGACATCAACTACTTTTGAGGAGAGGCTTCTCAGAGGGGCAAACTCTCCTCCCCCTTTAGGTGAAGCCCCTCGGACCCTGAAGTCTCACTATCTCTTGCTATTGCTTCAAAAGAGTGCAATATAGTGAACAAATAGCCATTTCCTCTATCCAAGGCAGCCGGAAACCTATAGCTTTAGAAGCTAGAGTTGCGCCTTGGAGGGATTCTAGCATTCTAGGATTTGGAACTGAAAGGAACCTTTGGGTTTACCTACATCCAATTTCTTCATTTTGCAGAGAAGCAGATTAAGGCCCAGTGCCAGGAAATGACGTATATATAGAATCCCACAACTGTAGTAAGATACAAATAGAACTAGTAGACTGTCCTTGTGAAAAGGCACTAGTTATCATCTGTAGCCTTTGCGCCTAGCTTAGGCTGCATTTGGAGGATCCCAGTTATGATGTCATAAAGTATAGGGAATTACCCATAAGGGAGTTCCACCTTCAAAAGCAGATCATCACCTGCTCTTCATTTCATAACATGAGAACTGCCCGGTTATTTGCCTAGAATCTTACATTCAACTTGTGGCAGAGATGCGCCTTGAACCCAAACCCTCCTGGTGGGAGTCAGTCAGTCGAGACTTGAATGTATTTGACTTAAACCGAAACAAAGCTCTCACTTTTTCATTATAATGTTTAAGATAACTAAGTGCAAAAAGAATTGGTCAAGGAAATCATTTTCTATTTGTATAATTCGTTTCTTTTTTAATCATTATAAATCTCCTGCTTGCCTCCTCTCCCTTCCTCTTTCCAGTATTACCAGGTGCCCAGGGCCCAAAAGGTACGGGGAAGCCTGCTGCCAGGAGAAAAACACTGACTTTGCTCTTTCCGGGTGTCCTCAGAGCTTCCCGCAAGTACCTGGCACATAGAAAGCCCTCAGTTAAATAAATGCTCTCTTGGATTCGCGATCTGAACCTTTAAAGTTCAAACCTGGCTTTACTGCTTTGTTAAACTGTGGTCCAACGTAGGTCACTTTCTCTTCCATAAAAACTGACTGGGGGGAGGATGGGGTGGGGTGGATTTGACGAATTCCAAGTTCTTTTCAGTCCTCTATCTCCCATCCCCCATTAAATAATAAAAGAGCAGCCAATAAATAAATAAGTGGATAAATAAATAAGCAAATGAATAACGAGCAGATCAATCCTGAAGACCTCTGCGACTGAAAGCAGAGAGAGAAACGAGAATGGGGCTGGAGACAAGAGTAAATCTCAAAGGATCTCCCCCACCCCCCACCCGGGAAGCCGAGAGACCCTCTATTTTGTGCTGGGGAAGTAAAGCCTTGGCCGGGAGGAGGGTCGAGCCTTCAAGCCATAATAACTCTTCGCCGCGGGCGCTGTTTGGAGAGTGACATAAGGTGCTCAGCCACCCGCAGGAGGTGGAAATCTGAAGTCGCGGTGGAAAACGAAGGCCTTGTTCCCCCGGATCGTGCGGTTAGGCGCCGTGGGTGGGAGCCGGGGGATCTATTTTCCCAGGCTCCATGCCATGAGGAATTACTGAGCCGCCACGAACCGAGAGGAAATATTTCATTATAGACACATGCGCTTCAATTTCACATGATGGAAACTTCGGGATCGACTTACCCTCCCCCTCCCCCAAGCTTTCCCTTCTCTACTGTCTTCCAGGGCTCAAGGGAGGAGGAAAAGCAGGAGTCGCGACGCCTAATCCCCCGGCTCATCTGGGGCTCCAGGGAGAGACTGGGTTAGCTAACCCCAGGGGGAACAGCCTGGGCAAGGAGATTTCGGGGGGCACTGAGGGCTCCTTCATCCTCAATTCCTCCTTAGCAGGGATTCAGGAATTTCTCCTCTTACCATCTTTGATTCTGGCCTTTTTGCTTTCTCATTCTCTTAAGGAAAAAAAAAAAAAATCAGCCACCAAAGCAAGTCCTGCTCTTTTCCCTAAATCATCTCAGCCTTGGAGGTCAATGCAAAGCTTTCCCCGTATTCCCTCTTCTTTCCTGCTGTCTTTTCTTTCTTATTATAACTCACTCTCCTATTTGCCCATCACTTTTGGCTCACTTTCTTCTCCCTTCTCCTCCATCCTGCATTTGTTTTCTCCGTTGCCCCAATTCAGTGACAAAGCACTTATTAATTGCCTATTGTGTGTCAAGTACCTAGCTAAGTACTGGGAATACAAATAAAGTTGTTTGCTTTTTAAAAGACACTTCTCTCCCTGCTATCTCAGTCTTTATTTCTTTCTTTCTTTTTTTTATAGGAAATCTGGAAATTGCTACCTAGCTATCCATCCATCCATCCATCTATCTCTCTATCCTCCTAAGCATCTATTTAAAATAGCAAATATGAATATCTATGAAAACGCGCTTGTGAATCTTATCCCAAAAACAGTTTATATGCATTAAGAACCGATCATGCTATCTTTTCCCCCCCTACTTTATGCACTTCTAAAAAGGCGAGGCGGTGGGGAAGTGGGGGACAGGGTGGGATCTGTATCAATTTGAGGAACACTGGTAAAGAAAATCCCTGACGTGGGGGTAACCAGATGAAGCAAAGGACAGTGGGGAGCGAAATCTTTTCAATTCTCCTAGGTGCATTAATGAACTTGGCTCCTGGATGGTTGATGTAACCCGAGACTGTTTGGGATGTAGTTTCATTATTATTATTATTATTATTATTATTATTATTATTATTATCATCATCATCATCATCATCATCATCATCATCATCATCATCATTAATTGTTTCTGTGCTACACTTGGCCTTGCTGGGGTCGTAATACTGGAAACAGAACATACCGCTCTGCTCCTCTCTCCACAGGTAGGAAGCGAAAAACGGCCAGATACCGGGCAGAGAATGGGCGTGGGGTGGGGGAAGCGATTCCGAATTTAGGAACGCCCGCCCGCACCTTCCTCTTCTGCAGTTCCCCACCCCCCGCCTTTTTTTTTTTTTTTTTTTTTTTTTAATTTCCCCTCCGGAGATCCGAAATCGTTCCCCATCTCGGCTAGTAACGGTCAAAGCCCAAGTTTCTTTGATGTAGAAGAGGAGGGTGTGGGGACTAAATCCATTAGGTCCTGCCACAGAAATCACTGTCACCCTCGTCCTCACAGCTGAGCAGCATCCAGAGGTCTGTCGGACTTATCCAAGGCCAGCTCATTGGCCCGGGAGGCAGTTCTAGAAAACAAACAAAAAATCTACCCACCATCTCTTCTCCCCCCCCCCCCCTCCTTCTCCCCATCCCCCACAGTCTGTTTTGTTTTGTTTTGTTTTGTTTTTTAAGCAAGAAACAGAAACAAATTCATGCTTAAGGATATATAGTTTAAGCCCCTCTAATTTCCCTGGAGATCAGAAAATAACAGGCATTTTATCATGTGGAAGAAAAGGGTCGGAAGGGGGGGGGGGAATTTCCTACTTATTGTATTCTCTCTATATGCATGTATTCATATACATGTGTATATAACATGTGGGGACACATGGCATATGACCTAGAATATGTACATATGTATATCCACACACACATATATAATATATAAAACCTACATATGTATCTGCTTCTCGACATATAACTTTCTATAGTAAAAAGTCATCTGCAACTTATAAAATACGTGTATTCTTCAGGACATACAGATGCTTGATATAAGATCTCTTCTGGAAGAGGAGTATAATAAATTCTATAGAGATACATATTAAATATTTTTTCTCTCTTAAGTGCAATGCAGAATCTTTATATATTCTAGACACATATCTGCAACCTCGAAAGAAGCATATGTAGAATACAGAGCTGTTGCTTCTCTATCTAGGAGGTAAAGTGATAATAAAAATAATGAACAGAATTTATAAAGAACTTTCAGATGTGCAAAGCTCTTTACATATGCTACCTCATTTTATCCTCACAATGGTTCTAGGTGTTATTTTTATCCCATTTTATGTGAGAAAATTGAGGCTGAAATAAGTTAACTAATTTCACCATGGTTCACATCACTAAGAAGTGTTTCAGGTTAGATTTAAATTCGGGTTTTTCAGATTCTAGATCCAGATCTCTATCTCCTACAAAGCACGTGTTTCTGGAATATAGATACAAACAATGCAACTGAATTTATCTAGGCTATAATATTATATCTAGACTACATACTAATGCCTATTGATATAAAAACACAAACTTATTCATTTTACCCTGTAAAAATCAGTAATATATTTCTTTTATTAATAATGTCATCTACTAATAAATGTTACATATTAACAAATAATTTTCACAATTCAAATAAATATCTAGAAGAATGTTTTACATATATATATATATATATATATATATTTAATGCTCTTTTGTCCATCTATATAAACCTCGGGCACTCACATGTTTTCCAGTCTTTTGAAATATCACTACTGGGGCAGCTAAAACAGGTTCCCTCTGAAGAGTAACATTCTGAATTAACTTTTCCTTATGATTCCACAGCCTCAAAGAGTGAGCAGAATTGAAAGGAAGTGTTGGATTTTGCCCTAGGAAAGAGAAGACAGTTCTGAACTCTTCTTGGGCACAAGACAAAAGTATTATTATGTGTGTGTGTGGGGGGGGTGAATTAGGGTGCTGGGGAATTTGGATACTAGCTTATTTCCTGGCAAGGGGAAGAGTTTAAAGGAATATTGACCAGATGGTAATCAAGTATTCTGGGGCAATCAAGATGCAGATCGGTGAGAGGATGCAAAATTATGTCTTCCATTAGGACACTGAAAGTGGAACTAGATCTCACTGGGCAATTCAGATCTCATGATGGGAAATGGGAAATTTCCAAAATTTCATTTCTAAAATCTGTTTCCAAATTAGTATTTCATTACATCTCCATTCCCAGGTCCATTCTCCCCAACTCCTTTCTCACTCTCTTTCTATCATCTCTCTGGGTCTCTCTCATTTTGCCTTTATCCTTCGGTTTTTCTTTATCCCCTTTGCTGTCTTTTCCTTTCTTCTTTTCCCTTGTTCCTCCTTCTCTTTTACCATCCGTTCACCAGCCTCCCCGTTTCCCCATTTTCTCCTCTCTCCCTCTCCTAATTCTTTTGCCCCCTCCCTCTTTCTTTCTCTTTCAAATCGCTCCTTTTATACCAACAGTGTCTCCGGTCTACACTAATAAGCTAGAGCACTTTTCTTCTAAACATCGAAGTTCAGATCTAGAATTAAGAGGTTTTATTTTTTTAAGTCGCTGTGGTCTAGTTAAATCTGCAGCCCTGCAATGTCAGGAAAGGTTAAGTTAAAGGGTCAGGCTCGCATTTGGAGGCACGCAGACTGCAGGCGCCCATACATCACTGCCCCATTTGGGAGGAGCCATTGGGGTAGCCCGAGCTTCCCTTCCCTTTCCTCTGGAGGACTAGATAAACTGAAGGCTAATGGTGCAATTTTCACGCTGGCGACCTCCTTTTCTCAGCCAGCAATTTTCTTATAGTTTCATTATCTCTTTCCTTTTTACATTAAAACGACGTTTTTTTTAATAATACCCAAGAAGACTGAAAGGCATGAGAAAAGCTAACAAAAATCACTTGGGGTCAACACAAGAGACAGAATAAAATTTAACAGGAAGAGAGTTCACAAGGTTTCCATTTACAAAAACATGCAGGCTTACTAGGAATTCAGTTCAATTCAATTATTAGGAATCCAGTTAAATACAACAAACATTTGTTAAGTGTCCTACTTTGTTCAAACTAGTATTCTGTGTACACAGGATACAAAAGTCAAAAAACCATGTTCCTGTCCTCTAGTAGCAGGCATTCACCTACATTTAACAAAATAAAATAAAATAAAACCCCTTTAAAAGCAAAATTAAGATAAAAGTGAATATTTTAGAACTCTAAAGACAAAGCTTTTCCAGAGAGTTAAAAACGTTCACTTTCCTTAGTCAGACAACAAGCATTTATTAAGCTCTTAATGTCTCCCAGACTCTGTGCTCAGTACTAAGAAAATAAAGAAGAGAGAGGGAAAGAGGGGGGAGAAGGGAAGGAAGGCAGGAGGAGAGAGGGGAGTGAGAGAGAGAGAGAGAGAGAGAGAGAGAGAGAGAGAGAGAGAGAGAGAGAGAGAGAGAGAGAGACAGAGAGACAGAGACAGAGACAGAGAGACAGACAGAGACAGAGACAGAGAGACACAGAGAGAGGAGACAGAGAGTAAAAGAGAGAGAGAGAGAGAGAGAGAGAGAGAGAGAGAGAGAGAGAGAGAGAGAGAGAGAGAGAGAAGCAATCATTACTTAACTGACAGAGTATAAGAATGTAATGGGACAGAATACACATAAATAAATAGACACAAGATATATACAAAATAAAAATATTTAAAGCAGTTTTTCCATGTTGGTAAATACCTGGAAACTAATCAATTGGTGGGCGGCTAAAAAACAACAACAAAAACCCATGATGGTATGTGGATATAATGGAATACTCTTCTGTAAGAAATAATGAAAAAGATGGTTTCCCAGAAACCTGGGAAAATATGCACTAAATGATTCAGAGTTAAAAATTAGTAAAAACCAGAACAGCCTATATAACACTAACAGAAATTCAAATAACACCAAAAGACCTATGAACTCTGTTTGCAAAGATAGGCCCCAATTCTACAGGACTAATGCAGAAAGATGCTATCTCC
This sequence comes from Sminthopsis crassicaudata, assembly GCF_048593235.1. Classification (NCBI taxonomy): domain Eukaryota; kingdom Metazoa; phylum Chordata; class Mammalia; order Dasyuromorphia; family Dasyuridae; genus Sminthopsis; species Sminthopsis crassicaudata. Next base: position 54,097,796 of record NC_133618.1, on the reverse strand, counting down.
TAAACAGAAAGATGAGAGAGTACAAATCAAGACAATATTGTTGTTGTTATTGTTGTTGTTGGCCATTGGCCACTGGCCAATGTGAGAATTTGTCTTGTTGGGCTAAGTGCATTTGTTACAAAGTTTTTGTTAATTTTTTTTTTTGTGGGGATGGAGATAGGGGAAGAACAGAAAATAGGTTTTTATTAAATGAAAAAAACAAAATGAAATAAACATTCCTATATGTGTATATATGTATGTATGTGGATGTGGATGAAGAGATAGGCAGATAGCTAAATAGCTAGGTAAATATAGTAGGTGGAAGATAAAATATTAGCTATGGGAGGAATATCTGATATATGAATTAGTTTTGCAAAGGTATTTTTTTTTAACAAGGGAAGGTTTTATTGCATAGAGGAAAAACGAAGGGGTATATTCATAAATGAATGTAACATGAAGGTAAAAGTATTGTTAACTTTTGAAAAGCAAATTTCAGTGAAACAATTTCTTCTTAGATGAGCAACTTTTTCAGCCTGTGATCCAATTCTTAGTTGATAGGGATGAAAGGTAGGACTTAGACACTTCTAGTTCTCTCACCCGATTTCTCTCCATTCACCTTTCTCAAATGAAATAATTAATTGATATGCATGGAGACTAAGTATCCAAAAGAGTGCTTCAAACAGAGTGTGGCTGGACAAATTGGATACTTCATTCAAAATACCATCAGCATATCTTTGTAACTTCCACTTACATATGTCTTCAATATTTAAATTACTTTTAAAAATTAATTTGAGAATGTTTGACATCTGAACATTTTTATTAGTCACTGATTTGATTCCAGAAAGCAAGATAACCTTCACATAGAATTTTTCTATTTTAATTAAACTGTACCTTAGAATCATAGAAAGAGCTCAAAAGAACCTTAGAGTTAATCTAATCCAACCCTGTTTTAAAGATGAAGAAATTTCAGCTCAAGAAAAGTTAGAACAATTGATCTGAAGTCAAACAAATATCAAATGGCAGAGCTGGGATTTTCATATTTTAACCCATGTCCGCTGACATCAAGCCCAGTGGTTTGTCTGCTGTTCCTTGTGACTAGATTTATTTATATCTTACTAAAAAGATATTTTGAACTCTTTTATTGATAAAGTTTCATGTTAAATGTTAAAACTAAAAGGAATCTTATGGATGTAGTTCAGGAATGGCTAATTCCATGATTTTTTTTTTTTTTTTTTTGGCAAAGATACTGGAGTAGTTTGTCATTTCCTTTTTCTACAAATGGAGAAACTGAGGCAAACAGGGTTAAGTGACATGCTCAGGGTCACAAAGTTAATAAGTGTTGATAAATTAGTACAAATCTTTCATTTAAAAAAATAAAAAGTACACTTGGATGTGCTGTGACATGTCCATAGTCTCAGCTAACATATACTCTCAGGTCTTCCAATTTAAAATTCAATGTCCTTTTTATGATACCAACTTGTTCTCTAGTTCCCAGCTTCTTAAATTGTGAGTTGCAATCCCATATGGGATCTCATAATTGAATGCAGGGGTCACATAGTTACAATTTGTTATCAATAAATGTTTTATTTGTATACCTATTTTATATACCTCTATATCCATGATCATGTAAAAATACTCAAGGGAAAAGGGATCATGAGTGGAAAAAGTCTAAAAAGCCATAATCTACTTGAAGCAAAAAATCTCCTTTCCTGTAACAGGTAGTAAAGTTCATACCTGGGACATATCAGTTATACTAGAAAAAGATCACTTTTGGAAGATTTTAACTGATGTGGATTGATGGAAAGGATGTCACAAATGGATTTAGAAGACATGACATTGACATAAATTATTTGGGTTATTTTAGCAAATAACTTCTTTTCTCTGGGCCTCAGTTTCCTTAACTGTAAAACAAGATGGCTGGACTAGATAGTTTTTAAGGACCCTTCCACTTCCAATATTTGCATCATTATTCTATTCCCTAACTATAATCTTCATTGAGGGAGTGAGGGAGGATGAAGAATCCCAAATGTTTTATATATATATTTTTTTGCTGTATCTATAAAAAGCACACATAAAAATATTTATCCTGCAACCTAATTCCCTTCCTTCGTGGTTTGTATCTATATAGAGAATGAATCAACAAGAAAGTTCATATTTTCTGTGATGTTAATTAATGCAGTCCATTCAAATAATCTGCCTCTCTTCTACAAAGTCATTTTTTCTTCATAGCTGGGGTTTGAGGTTCTAAATTATCCACCTAATTATTTGTTCTCTATTTTGCTTTGTGCAGACACAGGGATTGTGTCTCCAACTATTTGGGAATATTGGGACTGAACTAAGAAAAACAGAAAGTTGAGTTTTCAACAAGATAAATTAAATTATTCTAGGGAACCACTGAGAACTATTCAGCATAAAATCCCATCTCACCTGCATATCCACATTGACTAAATTCTTTCATATAGAAAAAAAAAAAACTAGATGATGCAGTGGATAGAGGTCAAGGCCTGGGATCCCGAAGAGTCACCTTCCTGAGTTCAAATCTGGTGTCAGATACCTACTAGCTGTATGATCCTGGACAAGCTACTTAACCTTGTCTACATCAATTTCTTCATATGTAAAATTAGTTGGAGAAGGGAATAGCAAAATACTGCAGGATTTTTGCCAGGAAAACCTTAATAGGGTCTTGGAGAATATGAAAGAAATGAACAACAACAAAAAAGGAAAAAAAAACTATATTTGAGACAGCTAAAACTGGCTGTTTTATGACTAGGAAGAACAGCAAAAATACTTAAAGCAGACAAGGCAAAAAGATTGTTCGAATTATTCTGAGAAGATACAGAATTTGTAGATTGGTTTACTGGTCCTATGATGAGTTCACTGGAAAGGAGTTCAAGGGGAAGAAGTGGACCATCTGATGTACTATTTTTGCTAATCAGATGCTAAACAAAATTGTTTCTATGCTGCTAAAGGACTTATAAAATGCTGTTAGAATCATTGGTAAGCTTTGAGACAAAGCCCTGATCACTCCACTCTGATTAGTGTTCTAATTGAAAGGAAATATTAGTTGTGGAATATTGTAGTGACCATTTTGACAAGCATGCACACATAACCACACACATATTCATATCAACCCAGGTCAGTTCAGCAAGTCAGATTTCTTCCTAACCAGTGGCAGAGTTAGTTAAATGAGACTAACTTAAAAGCCAGACTTGCAGGGGAAGAATTTAACAGATTGAGTTTGTGCCTGTCTCACACAAACCAATCAGCTATGGGTCATAATTAAACATGTGGTACAGATGTTGCTTCCATCATCTAACTTGAAAACTTAATTTCATTTGGTTTATTTAAACACACAGAGGGAAATGTTATTTGTTTATAAACACAACTAGCTAAAAAAGAAGTTATTTATCCTATAAGTCCAGCCTATCTCTACACTTCCTCAAAAGTCTATATTTAGACATTTAATTTTTTAAAACAGTTATAAATTAAGTACACAGTAATTCTTGCATATTTTTCCTCAGTGTGCTGAAAGTACAGATTTTGTTATACATACAGGCTTTGATACTTCTCAAATCTGAAATTTCACTGGTTTTATTCTCCCCTTCTTAGATCCAAATCACATCTCTACTATAGCACAAGTTGTCATCTATCCATTTATCTATTTGTTTGTCTATTTATCTATTTATCTATCTGTCTGTATATCTATCAAATTATATATCTATCCATCCATCCATCTATTCTGTCTGTCTATGTTAGTTTATCTATCTATCCACCATCTGTCTGTCTATTTTTCTATATCTATCTGTCTGTCTACCTGTATATCTGCCAAATTACCCATCTATTTATCTATCCTGTTTTTCTATCTGTTAGTTTATCCATCTGTTATCTATCTATCTATCTATTTATCTATCTATCTATCTATCTATCTATTTAAATCAGGTCTCAATCCCAGGCCAAGATACATTCCATTGTCATCTCTTTCCATAATAGAGAATTTTGTGGAGTTTTTGGGTTAGGACAAATACCGTGTTTCCCCGATAATAAGACCTATCCTGAAAATAAGACACCCACATACTCTTTAATATTCCGCTAAAATAAGCCCTCCCCCGAAAATAAGCCCTATCGAACTTACTATGAAAACGGTCATCATGGTGATCCCCTGCGCTATATGCTGCGTAGCGGTACCTTCAGTAAGCAGCGCCGCCCTCCCCTCCCGGGTGAAACGCACGTCGCGCTCCGAGCTGCATCCAATCAGAGCTGCAGCAGTGAGCGCGTCATCCTCTTCTTCCCTGGTGATTTGCTTGCTGGCGCTACTGAGAGCAGCGCCGCGGAGTAGAGCTGAGACAGGACCATCTAAAAACTCGGTAAGTTCAGTAAGCGATGGAGAATAAAATAAGCACTCAGGGGGCATGATGGAGGCTAAAAGGGGCATGATGGAGGCTAAAATGGGCATGATGGAGGATAAAAGGGGCATGATGGAGGCTAAAATGGGCATGATGGAGGATAAAAGGGGCATGATGGAGGATAAAATAAGCCCTCCCCTGAAAATAAGCCCTCTGGTGTTTTTTAGTCCCAAAAAAATAATAAGACAGTGTCTTATTATCGGGGAAACACGGTATATTGATTTGACATCATCTTGGCCATTTACAAATTATGCTGCATACACTGCTCTTTTCTGATTCTCCAAGAACTGTCGTGCTTATATGTATCATAGCCCTGGTGTCACTTCACACAGTGTATGATACATAGTAAGGGCTTTATAGATCTTCTTTTATTCATTTACACTTCAATATGCACATCATCACCAGCATCATCATGGATTGTATTTATAATATGCTATGCATTCGTAAGGTTCTGTCTATCAATACACATGTACAACAATTTTAAGAAGCAGGCAGGGCAGGGCAAAAACTATTATCTTCATACCTGGAAAATGAAGTTGAGAGGAGCCAAATGCCCAGAGCTTAGCACAGTGCCTGGCACATTATAGGTACTTGATAAAGAATAGTTGGCTAAGACCATGTTTCCAGCAAGTGACTGGGTGAGAACTGAAAACATTTTAACCCCTAATTCCATGGGATTAATTTCCATGATTCCTTTCCAGACACTCTCTGTTTCAGCCATGATAAACTCTCTCCCTTCTTTCCTTCCTTCCCTCCTTTTTTCCTCCCTCTCTCCCTTCTTTTCTTCCTTCCTTCCCTCCCTTTTCTTCCTTCCTTCCTTCCTTCCTTCCTTCCTTCCTTCCTTCCTTCCTTCCTTCCTTCCTTCCTTCCTTCCTTCCTTCCTTCCTTCCTTCCTTCTTTCCTTCCTTTTCTTCCCTTCTTTCCTGCTTTTCTCTCTCCCTACCTCTCTTCCTTCCTTCCCTGTCACTTAGTATTCTGCAGAGTCATAGGATCCTAGACTTATACAAACCCTAAAATGTGAGAGCTAAGGGAAAGTATAGAGATCACATCATCCAAAATCCTTGTTTAATAAAGAAAAGAACTAAAACCCAGAAAGAAAAATGACTTGTTCAAAGTTACACATAAAGTTAAGTAGCAGAACTGGTATTTAAACTCAAGTCCCTAAATCCAATTTTAGTCCTCTCTCTACTATATCCCATTGCCTCAGACCTAGATGCTACTCTCCAAGATCTGAAAGTCTAGCTGGGTAGGTATGGAGTCATGGGAGCAGAAGATACACACACCTAAAATTTCAATCACTACACAAGACAATAACATAGAATACCCTATGTGCTGAAGTGGTGGGCTGGAAAGGCTTCCTGTGGGGACTGAACATGGAGGAGGGTGAGCTGGTCCTACAGTTCAGCTCAATTGAACAAACATTTAATAATGACCTAATAAGTTCAAGAAACTATCCTAGCGGGCTATTTCTCTGGGGAGAGAGAAGAGGGTGGTCCAATCTATGTAAGGAATTCTCAATGTAGAGTTTATCCGAACCACTGCAAATTGGAGTTCAACATATAAATCTGGAAGTCACTTTCATAACTGAAACTCTAGAAGATGATGAGATCACCAAAGGAGAACAAAAAAAAAGAAGTCTCAAAACAGAGTCCTGAGGGACAATCATATTTCTAGGATAGAAAATAGATAATGAATTTCCATTTCTGTAAAATGGGGGAGCTTGGACCCCCTGGGCCTTTTAGGTCTCTCCTAGTCCTAAATCGGTGATTCTGTAATTTCAGGAAAAGGAATAATCAAATAGATAGGAAGAAAATGTCAAGAGAGGTATCATAGAAGCCAATGGAGGAGAAAGCTTTCAAGTTTCTGATAGGTTGAGGAGAATGAGGTCTAAGAAAAAGTCACTGAAATAAGAACAATTATGCCAGTATTGGTCACTTTGGAGAGAGCAGACTTGGTTTAGGGGTGGGGTCAAAAGCATGGGTGCATGGGACTCAGAAATGAGGAAGCAGTGAGGAAGCAGACATTGAGAGCAAAACTTTCCTTTTAGGAACTTGGCAGAATAATAACTAAAGTGTTGGCAGGATCAAGTATAGAACATTTTAATCATTTACTCATTCCTTCGTTAGTTATTTTGTTTGTTTGAAGAGAGCTGAATATGCTGTTAGGCAGCTGGGAATACTCACATTTCTCTGTTTATGGACATTTTTTTCATAATTCACCTGTGAGGTAGTCAGGGCTCAAGCAATAAGATTCCCATTTTATAGTGCGTAAATTGGGGTTTAAAGAATGAGAACGACTTGCTTGTGGACACACAGAAAATGGTAAAATCTAGATTTGAATACAGGGTCTTTCTATGATACCACATGCATAGGATTTAAATAGATTGAAAGGAAGAAATTCCAATAGATTTGGGATAGAAATTGTCATCCACATGCAGAGAGAACTATGTGGATTGAAGCATAGTATTTTTACCTTTTTTTTGATTTATTTTTTCTTCTCATGATTTTTTTTCATTTTTGTCAGATTTTTCTCGCACAACATGACAAATAAGGAAATATGTTTAAAAGGATTGCACATATTTAACCTGTATCAGATAGTTGTTGTCTTGGGAGGGAGAAGGTAAAGGAGGAAGGGAGAAAAATTTGGAACACAGAGTCTTACAGAAATGAAAACTTTCTTTTCCTGTATTTGAAAACATTAAATATGGTTTGGGCAGAGGGAGCTTATATAACATAACTGCATTTCAGACCACTTTGAAAAATATTTTATTTAATTTTAAAAAATTTCAGATGTAATATTTTATATGCCTAGCCAAGGATTCTGAATTTGGGATTCACAACATGGGAGCCAAACAATCTTTTATTTGTGTGTTTGCTTTTGCTGCTGAGGCAATTGGGGTTAAATAACTTGCCCAGGATCCCACAGCTAGGAAGTGTTAAGTATCTGAGGCCAGATTTGAACTCATGTCCTCCCGACTTTAGGACCAGTGCTCTATCCACTGTGCCATCTAGCTGCCCTAGTGTTTAAAAAAAAAAAAAAAAAAAATATATATATATATATATATATATATATATATATATATATATATATATATAATTTGATAACTATATCACAGTGTAATTAATTTCCTTTGTAATACTACATATTTTGTTTCAATTAAATTTTATTGATATCAGTATAAATTTTCCCAAATCTCTTCTCCACTCCCTTCCCTATGCATTTTGTTTTATGCATTTAAAAACACCATTCTGAAGTGTCTGTAGGTTTTGCCAGACCTTCAAGGGCCCCATATCACAAAGAAAAATGCTTAAGAACCCCTGCTCTACATCCAAAGTTACAGTTCAGTTTCAAATCTCTCAAAACAGAATTTTAAAATAAAAAGAGGACAAAACATTCTCTTAAACATAATTCATACATAAAGCATACTAGACTATACATTTCTGAAAGTAGTGACCGTGCTTCATTTATGTAGGGGATCGAGGGCCAGTTTTGGAGCAAGAAGTCCTGGTCTCCAATCCTGACTCCTGAAGAAAACTACTTTCCCTTCCTGGGTTTCACTCACTTCCTACAATCATAATATATATAGACTTAGAAGTGCTTTAGAGATGATCTAGTCTGAATCCCTCCTCTTATTGAAGAAACAGATCCAGAAAGATCTACTTGTTCAGTGTCACACAAAGTTAAGATTGGAACTCAAATTCTGTTGCAAGTTCAACTATTCCCTCCTTCTTAAAATGAAGGGAGTAGATTAGAAAATTTCCAACCACCCTTTTAGCTCTAAACCCTATTATTCTATAGCTTCCCTAGAGATTAATACAGCTTTCTAATCAATGTTTATTCAAATAAAGGATTCGATATAAATAACAGAATTGACTCCTTTAAGTTTCTATCACAAACTCTCAGCCTCTCTGAGCTTGCACACATTCTGCTTCTTGCCTCCTGTCAGAAATGGCCTCTGAAGCCCTCCCCCATTCTCAGGAGTGTGACATCCCACAGACAGCTCCTCCTTAGGCACTGGGCCACACACGGCCAGCTCTGCTTCTCCTAAGGTGGTCCTCGGTCACGTGCAAAAGCACACAGCTCCCACTCGCCTGTGGGCACCTCCTGGCTCTTTCTAACACCTGGCTCACAGGACAACATGAAGTTGACTCTATTTAACTAAGACGTTTAGCCTTTCTGCTTTTTAACCCATCCATGCAGATTGGCAGACCTGGTTTGTGGGGCTGATCCAGCTTATCTCCCCCTGATTCTTGCCCGTATGTTTCTCGACTTCATCATCAATCTCTTTCTTTATTGCAACAGCCATGTGGGATTGTTAAGGCCATGGGATGAAAAACAAATAGCAGGGGACCTGTTTTTTTTTTTTTTTTTAGTTCATTTAAAAAAAATCCTAGCTCAGCTAACTGCTAACTATGTGACTTTGGGCAAGCCCATTACTTCCCAGAAATTAAGTTTCTGAATCATCTTCAAAAAGGGAGACATAGATTTAGAATTGGAACACCTCAGAAGTCTCCCCCCTCATTTGTAAAAATGGGGAAACTGAGATCACAAAAATTTGAGCTGCACACCCCAAATCATAAAGGTACTAAATGGTAATGGTGGCAACTAGGTGGGTCATTAGATAGAGCAGTGGACCTGGAGTCAGGAAAACCCTGAATTCAAATTCAGCTTCAGACTCTTGCTTGCTGTGTAAGCTTGGACAAGTCATTTTACCTGTTTGCCTTAATCTAGTGGAGAAGGACTCCAGTAATTTTTTTCCTTAGAAAACCCCATGGATAGTATGGTCCATGGATTTATAAAGAGCTGGGTGCTACTTAACAGCAACTAAGTGGGAACGGGGTTTACGAACTACATTTCTCAGCTTGCCTTACCTACTTTATCTAGCTTCAATGAAGATTAAATGAAATAACTTATGTGAAAATATAAATTGCACAAATCTCTATGTAAAAATTGCTGTTATAAGAGGCAGAGTATGGAGCAAGGAGTCAGAAAGACCTAAGTTTAAATCTGGCAAACCTGGGCAAGTCACTTTTTACCTCAGTTTCCTCAATTATAAAATGGATATAGTAATAGTACCCAACTTCTCCCAGGATAAATTGAAACAATATTTGCAAAATGCTTATCATGGAGCCTGGCACATTAGGAGGAGGTTAATAAATGCTTGCTTTCTTCCTTCCTTCCTTGGTAAACTCACCTCTCAAGGCTCAGTTTCCTCAGTTGTAAAATGGAGAAAATAAAAGCACCTCCCTCAGAATGATTATGAGGGTGAAATAAGATTATATAACTTTTGCAAACAATATAAATGTGAACTATTCTTAGTTTTGACTGCTACTGAAATCTCTCTCTACATGATATTACCCTGATTCCTGAAGTCACCTGACACAGTCATGAAGGTGGAGATTTCCCATGTCCATATGCTTTTAATTTTCTGTTTAAAAGCATTCTTGATTTATAAATAAAGCTCAGATATCTGATTCTTAAGAGTACCTGAAATGCCTTCTTACATGGGGAGGAGAAATATATGGGAGAAATTTAAGCAGCAAAAAAATATATTCATGGACATTTTAAAAATCATAAAAAATATAACAGGAAAATAATTATAATTCATCTTAAATGTGGTCTACCAAGTTGTGAGGAAGGCATTTTGTGGTAAATGTTTGTGGACAAAGAGAAAATAATGTCTATTTATACACTATCAGCTGTACTGTCATTTGATGTAACCCATTCAGAAAAGCAATTTAGAATTATTCTAAAAAACTTCACAAATTGAAACTGTCATTTGTCCCACTCTATTAGTCATATTAGTATAGTAAGTCAACAACAGAAGAAAAAGTCATTCACATATCTATTTTCCATCTATCTATCTACCTACCTACTTACATATATATGTTCATGTGTAGAATATAGTTGTATATATATACATAAATTTCTCTATATATAGTATGTAATGTATGTGTATGTGTATTTATATGCATACATACTATGTTTACATGTAAGCATTTTAATAGCAAAAACTAGAAACACAATGAGTAATTTTATTCCTATTTTAATAATATTTTATCATGTGTAAAGAATTTTTAACATTAACTTTTAAAAAAATTTTAATTCCAAATTCTCTCCCTTTCTCTTCCCTCCCCCTCTCTGAGATGGTAAGCAGTTTGATATAGGTTATATATTTGTTAAACAATGAGTGTTCATCAGTTGGAATGACTGGACAGATTCTGGTATTTGGATGCAATGAAATATCATGCCCTAATCATATCATGATGCATATGAAAATTCAGAGGAACTTGGGATGACTTATATGGATTATTTCAGAAGGAAGTGAGCAGAATCAGGAGAACAATTTACATGATGGCTATGATAATGGAAAGGAAAACAATTCTGAAAAACTTCTGAATTCTCATCAATATATCAACTAAGAAGGACTTCAGATGACTGATGACAAAGCATACTTCCCATCTCCCAGCACAGTTACACACACATGTAGACCAAGATATGCTTTCAGATATCATCCATATGTTGACTTGTTTTTCTTGACAAAGTCAAATTCTAAGTGGGATGTAGGAGGAGAGTCCTTGGAAATGACAATGATTTTGAAAAGAGAAAAAAAAAAGAACAAATAAAACCATTTTTGAAATTGTGTTTTTGTAAATTTAAAAGCACTATAAATTTAAGTATTTTGTTAATATTATTGGTTTTTAATTTTTTTTTTTTTGATGAGGCAATTGGGGTTAAGTGACTTGCCTAAGGTCACACAGCTAGGAATTATTAGGTTTCTGAGGGTGGATTTGAACTAAAGTTCTCCTGACTTCAGGGCCAGTTCTCTATGTACTGAGCTGTCCAGCTGGGTAACTATTATTGTTAAGCACTTGGACAAACATCATCATCAAGAACAATAACAATAATGGAAAGAATGTTGACCTCACAACTAGAAGATACTGATTCTAGCCTTGTCTCTGACATTCCTGAACTATATGGCTTTATATGAATCACTTCCCTCTCTGAGAACTCCTGAGATCATTTAATTTTAGGATTTAGAATAGGAAGGGGCTGTATTTTCTAATCCAATTCCTTAATTTTGCAGACAAAGAAACTGTTGTCTTGAGAGGAGAACAAGTGGCTTCTCAGAGGTCACAGCCTTCTCATTTTATCGATGAGGAAATTAAGGCCTCTTTCAGTTCTGACTGTCTATGAGTTTTTAAATAAAGTGCCACTTTCCAATTTCATCTCTATGTTACAATGTACAAGCATGTCTCCTATACAATACTCAGCTCTTAACTTTTCCTTACCTATATATGGACCTTTGGTCTGGGTTTTGATACAGAGTCACTGGGCATGTCATTAGGATAATGGATAGAGTGCATTCAATTCCAAATTTTTAAAACTCTTCACAGGATTCAGCCATGATGTTGTGAAGTTCTAATTCTGCCTGTCATTTAAAACGATAACACAGTAGTACATGGATTTGGAGGCAAAGGATCTGGGTTTAAATCCCAGCTTTGTCACTTATTACCTGTGTGATCTTGGGTAAGTCATGTAATGTCTCTCAGCTTCAGTTTCTCCAAAATGAAGGGATTAGAGTACATGACTTCTGAGCTTCCCATTAGCTCTAAATATATTATCCCTCATCAGTGATTCTTCTTCAATGGGTGGACAGGAAACAAAAATAAAATATTTAGAACACAATGAAGAATTAAGAGGTGCAAAAGATTGTCAAGTTCAAATCCTTCATGTGACAGAAGAGCAAATTGAAGACCCTCTAAAAGGGAAAGTTCTTGCACCAGATTTTCTATTTTTTAAGTGACAGAGCCACATAAACCGAGGTGTGGTCCTTCACCCAGGGAGCCATTCCTGGGTGTATAAAGTCCTGCACAGAGTAGCAGGGAAGGCAGCTTCCTACCTTCACCCCGAGCCCGACCCAACACCCATAAATCCATCCTGTTGGTATCAGCCTTCCCTTCACCCCATGTCACAGAGCAGACACAAATACACACCCTAAGAAGCATCATCCCGTTACACACTCCCCACAGAATGCACATGGGCGCCCACACACACACGTGCATGGGTGCACGGACACACACACACATGGGCAGACATGCGTGCATATTTTTATTGCAGTGGCTAGGAACATGAACAACGTTTCGACTAGCACTCAACACTGGCGATTTATGAACCTGGTCTGTTTGAGCAAAGGAGAGAGAGGGGGGTTGGAGCTAGAGGAGGGAAGAGGTTAGAAGGTGCTGGAGAAAGGGTGGGAGAAAAAAATGGCCTATAAATTGCTTGTCTTGATTTATACAGGATTCCATTTACAATCCATTTGTTTGAGAGCTTCACTCATTAGATCTCTTTCTTTCTCTCTGGCTTTCTGTCTCTCTGTCTCTGTCTTCCACTCCCTCTCCCTCCCTCCTTCCTTCCCTCTTTTTCTTCCTTCCCCTCTTTCTCATTGTTCCTCTCTGTGCTTTTACCTTTTTCTCTCTGTCTTTGTCTCTGTCTTTCCTCTTCTCTCTCATTTTTTTCGGTCTCTCTCTTTCTCTTTTTCATTCTTTCTTTTTCTCATTGTTTTTCTTTTTCTTCCCCCCGTCTTTTCCTATCTCTCTCTCCTTAGTTTCTTTTCTCTTTATCTCTCTTCCCTTCTTTCTCTTCCCCTTTTCTTTTTTCCTCTTCCTCACTGTCATTTTCTCCATTTTTCTTCTTTTCATCTTTGTCTATTTCTTTCCTTCTGTTTGTCTATGATTCTTTCCATCTCTGTCACTTTCCATCTCTTTGCTATCTTTGCTTCGCATATCTTTGTCCCTCTGTGCTACTTTCCATCTTCTTCTCTTTTTGATTTGACCCTCTCCCTATGTATTTTCCCCATTTCTGTCTCTTTTGCTCCATCTGTCTCTTCCCAATTATTTTCTTCTCTGTTTCCCTCTCTTTGTGTTTCTCTTCATATTTTTCTTTGTTCATCTCTCTATTTCTCTTCATCGTTCTTTATCTTTCCATATATCTCTCCCCCTTTCTCCACAATTACACTTCTCTGTCTCTCTCTTGTTGGCTCTATCTTTTTTCTATCTGTACATCTTCTTTTCCATCTCTTTTTCTTCATGTTTGTCTCTGTTTCTCTCCTTCTCTCTGTCACTGTCTCTGTCTCTCTGGTCCTGAGCTAGCCCAGCTGGAAGGAGACAGCGATCAGAGTTCAGTTGGTGCAGACAGAACTAAAGTAAACAGACGTGGTCATTGAGCAGGCAGTTAGCAGCCTTTGGACAGATGAGCAGAGCTGGCGGAGGACCACACACACAAAGGCCCTTCAGACCACACAGGGACCAGACTGTCCTAATTCTGCATTCGCACACATGAGCACATACCTACATATGACACTCCTTCTCCTCCCGTTACCAGGGGGCCCAGATGCCTCTGGGCCAGAGGGCTCTGGGAACAGCCTCCCCCTCAGCCCCACCTCTGGAAAGATTTCCTGCCTGTCACAAATCCCTCTAGCCTACTGCTACTCCAATGACTCCCCTTTGCACCCCAATGCACTGAGCTCTGGGGCCTGGTCCACAGAAAGTGAGCACTGGGTCGAGTTGCACATTCCTCTGGAGACAGCCCATCCTGAAAAGTGCCACTGTTTCCCCCACAGCTAATGAAATGATCACTTCCACTTGGTTCAAAGCAAACCCAGACTTTTCAGCCTGAACCTGGCTTCAGATCTTTCACAAAGCCCGTCTCCCAGCATCCAATGGCCTGCCATATTCTGATGTGCTCACATTTTGTGGGAGCAAATGTCAGCCCAAAGGCAATAGGGTCCAGGAAGGCCTTTTAAAATGCTCCAATGATTGCACTCCCCTAAGAAATTTCTGTCTATCCTTCCCATCCTTTCCTTCAACTGGACAGCACAGCAGGGCTTGTCATCTGGCTGGAAATATTTAGTTAACCATTGCTCCTCAAGCATTGGCTCAATGTCCCTTTTTAAGTGCTTGCCAAGTAAAAGTTACTCACCAAAAGGGAGGGATTTTTTTTTCAATTTAGGGGCTTCAATGGTTACCACCTTTTGCCTCCTCTAAATAGCCTGAGAGTCTCATAAATGATTTTAAGGGGGGTCTGACATGCTTTCTCCTCTTCCCTCCAAGCCTTCTTAATGAGGGGTTGATCAGATAGCATCCTTCCCTCCTGACCAAGGGGGGAGGGGGCTGGTTTTGGCTGGGGGCCCAAGACTGGGAAATCAAGCCCACACCTCAGCTCCCCCTTCTCCAACTCCTACAGCTTGATGCTCTTATCATATAAAGAAGTTGTCTCCTGGGCGACAGGAGGTCAGGTTGAGGAGGTAACTCTCAATCACTGTGACACCCCCAGACTACTGCTCAGACTGGGAGCCGGCCTCCCTCTGCTAGCCCCTCTCCAGCTGCAGGGGCTCAGCTCACAGCAGGGCGTGTGGCTGACTTGGAGCCATACATCTTCATTAGGCTGGTTTATTTGGGGAGGTGAGCAATGGGGGGCTGTCATGGTTGAGAGAAGGGTTGATCTATTAGGAGGTTTTCTTTGAAAACCTCCTTACAGATACATTTACCCTCATCAAGAGAGGGCTAAATGGCCATCCTGCCTGCTTGAACAACTTTGTTCCCTTAAAGGGAGATCATTTCTACTCTCATGTCATATGAGCAATGTGATATGAAGAAATAGTGTCATGTTTTATTTCCTTGTTAATATTATCATTTCATTCTTCTCATTGTTCTGAGATACAGACAGAAATAGTTTTGAAAGAGTTCCTGTCATGCTGTTATTATGCTTTTATTTTTACCATCTGTAAATTATTGCACAGGTGGATAAAATCTCTACTGTTGTACTTAAATAAAAGCACTAGGGTATAATCTCATCTTGTTCTTATCATATAAAATAGTTCTATAATTAATACAGCAACTATATAGCATAATTATGTAATATAGTTATATAATTATATAATATTTAATAATAAAAAGACATATCTCCATAGCATTTAATAGATCTTTCCTGTGATAGTAGTTTTAAAATTATTACACTAATTTATTGATAAGTAATTCTAATTAGTGGCACTAATTAGTACAAATATAGTATTTTTCATAATCTTGTGTGGTAGTATTTTAAGAATTTTTATGCTACTTTGCTGATAACTAGTGATACTAACATAATACTTTAATTTACTGATTATGTTTGGTGATACTAATACTAATAATGATCCTTTAAAGTTTACAAAATGTTATATATATATATATACATATATATATATAATGTTATATATAGATAGATAGATAGTTAGATAGATAGATAGATACTCTGACTCACAGCAGGTTTTATTAGCACTTCCATTTTGTAGCTGAGGAAACTGAGGTTCAAATCTTTTAGGGAATGTAATGTAATTGCATAATTAGGAAGGGTCAGGGTCAGATTTAAAGGCAAGTCTTATTCTCCTTGATACCCCTTTCTGACCCTCATAGGGAAACTGAGACACAGAGAAGCAATGTGATTGTCCCATAGCTAGCAGCATCAATTCTTTGCTGCTTATATTTCTTTGAAAATAGTATCGAAAGAGAATTCTTATATCCAGTGTCTCAAAGCAAAGTGCTTCTATCTTCTCTCTATTAACCTGGATCTTTCCCATTCTTCAAAGTCCAATTCAGTTCCCATCTTCTTCAACAAGCCATCATAGACATATTAGTCATTATCTGGGCTTTCTTTTCTTTATATTTCTAGTGTTTGCCATTAATATATTATATGATTTATATACTACAGATTTGAATTACATATTTTGTTTCTTCAATTGTATGATGAGTTCGTGGAGGACAAATACCATGACTTATCTGTCTCTGTACCCCTAAAATACCCAGCATGGTCCTGTTCATAGGGCTCAGTAAATGCTTATAGACAGGTCAATTAATTGTCTTTTGATTGCCCTATACCCTTACATTTTTGAGTCCAAATTTCACGTAATCTTAGAGTCCATTCAGTTCTGATTGTATGTGTGTAAAGTATAAACTAGATCTAAATAGATCCTTGGACAAAGGCATATCGATGGCACACTGAAAACATCTTGTAATTAGCTGAATCATTTATGCCTGTGGCTATTGAAGAATATTTGTTCCCATAAAGTAGGAAGACTTCCAATGGCATGTGGGTAAAGTGATATTATGAACACTCCACCTAGTCTAGCATTAAACTTAGTCTAATACTAGAAGAGTTCCAGTTTGGAAGATTCCATTTGGAAAGTTGTATATAAGCCTGAGAGGGATCTCTCAGGGCTGAGAGGGTAAGGAAGGGAGAAGACAAACTTAAAGAGGAAATAACTTACTTCCCTACTCTGGCAAAAGGGCAGGGAAACAGTAAAGTATCTTCTCTCTGAATTACTGAAGTCTGAAGAAATAGTTAGACCCAGCAAAACTGGAAAGGGACAAAAAAGGACTAAACTGATACCAAATGATAGAGTAGAGTGATAAAGTAGAAACAGCAGTTAGGACATAGAATCATGGATTTAGACCAAGCTGGGACTTCAGGAGCCATCCATTTCAACCTGAACATTTTACAAATGAGGAATCTGAGTCCCAGGGAGCTTTGTTGATTTCCCCAAAGTCATGCAAGTAAAAAAAGTACACTTGCACCTGAGTATTTTGACTCAAGAACTAGTGAGCTTTCTATTGCTACCACATCATTTCTGATGAGGAACAATTAGAATTATTTCACTCATGAGTCAAAAGAGACCTTTGGATTTGCTTAGTCCAACCCACTCATATTACATGAAAGGGAACTGATACTTAGTAAGTGGCCAATAATTTGATCAAGGATCTCCTTGCCCCCATCGTGATAGAATTGAAATGAAAATTCACATCTCCTGCTCACCAGTCCTGTGCCTTTCCCATAGTATCAGACTGCCACAAATTTCAAATCTACTCATTTCCAAGAAGAAGAGTATAGAAAAAAGAAGTCTTAATTTAATTGAGAGCTCTGACATTTCCTAGTTATATGATTTTGAACCAATCAATATCCTTACTTTTCTTGTGTTTTCTCTGTTTCTTTGATTGTTTTGTTTTTCTTCAGAACTTAACAGATACCAACTAGGATGAGTGTTTCCAACTTATAACTAGAACAGGAAGGAGAAATGGCCACAAACAATAATTCTCTATTATATATAGCTCGATTTTCTTTTTTAAAAGATTCATCATGTTATCTTCAAAACTGGGTGGCCTCTCTGTACCTTCCCTGACCTTCTATCTATTCCTTTCTGTGCATTAAAACTATTTTAATAACTTTTCTTTCCTTTTTGCATTTTTTTTTGGTTTTCATTTTGGTAAGAATGAAAGCAAGGAAAACTAAAACCTTCATATCAAACATTCATAGTCAGATAAACAAATCATCATATCATCCATATCTAAAAATCTATGACTCATTCTGCACCTTGAGCCCATTCATTTTCTCTCTCTGGAAGTGGATAGCATGGTTCATTAATATTGTTCTAGCATCTGATTGGTCACTGAACTGATTAGTCTTTCATAGTTATTTTCCTTTACATCACCAATGTCTAACTCAAGTAGAAATGGATTCCTGGAAATGAATGTCTGTCCTTCCATAATGACTTAATAAACTTCAAAATGCTATCTATGTGTAGTATATTTTTATTTATTTTTAAAAATATTTCCCAATTATATTGTAATCAGATTGTAATCTGGAGTTTTTTAGCTTTTGCTTGGAGGGGATTTTACACCTTTTATTTATATTTTTGTTGTAATAGTTTAAATTGTTTCCCTGGTTCTATGATTTCACTCTGCATCACTTCATACAAAACGCCCCAGCTCTTGGCAACCATCCTTATGACACAATAATATTTGATACTATTTATATGCCACAATTTATTCAACCATCCCCCAAAAGATAGAAAATTTTTTTGATTTCTAGTTCTTTGCTGCTCCAAAAAAGGTGGTATATATTGCAGTATTAAGTTCTTTTTTTTTTCTCATCCTTTACAAAGTATAGACTTAATAGTGATAAAATTGTTTGAATAGTTCAGTCAGTCACTTAGTTAATATATATTTATTAAATTCCTACTATGTATCAGACACTAAGCTAAAGATACAAAGTATTAAAAAAACTAGCCTTTGATGTCTAGGACTTCACAGTCTGATTAAGGAAAAAAACAATTATTTACAAAACAAACAAAAATAAAAACTCCATAAACCTAAATATAAGATAAACTAAAGTTTCCAAATTCTTTCCTAGAATGTCTGAACTAATCCACAGCTGTATTAGTAGCATTATCATGCTTGTTTTCATATAATCCCTTCAACAATTCTATTTCTTTATTTCTTACTTTCTTCTTTCTTTTTTCCCTCCCTCCCTTTCTTTTTCTCTCCCTTTCTTTTTCTTTCTTCCTTCCTCACTTCCTTTTTCTTCCTTTCCTTCCTTCTTTTCCTTTCTTTCCTTCTCTTTCTTCTTCCCTGCCTTCCTTTTATCCTTCTTTCCTTCCTTTTTTATTCCTTTCCTCCCTGCCTCCCCTCCTTTCCTCCTCCCTTCCTCCCTCCTTTCTTTCCTTCATCCTTCCTTCCTTCCTTCCTTCCTACTTACCTTCCTACCTTCCTGTCATTTGTTTGGATTCCATTTTTGCATTTGCAAAATGAGGTTGTTGGACTGAGTGATTTCTAACATCTCTTCTGGTTCCAAATTTATTAGCAAAAATGAATGCATAAATAAAGGTGGCCTAACTATACCAGATTTAAAACTATATTAAAGCAATGGTCATCAAAACCATTTGGTACTGGCTAAGAAATAGACTAGTTGATCAGTGGAATAGGTTAGGTTCACAGGACAAAATAGTCAATAACTTTAATAATCTAGTATTTGACAAACAACCAAACCCCAGCTTTTGGAAGAAGAATTCACCATTTGATAAAAACTGCTGGGAAAATTAGAAAATACCATGGAAGAAACTAGACATTAACCCACACCTAACACCATATACCAAGGTAAGGTGGAAATGGGTTCATGAGATCTAAACATAAAGAATGATATTATAAACAAATTAGAAGAACATAGGATAGTTTACCCCTCAGATCTTTGGAGGAGGAAAGAATCTGTAACCAAAGAAGAACTGGAGATCATTATTGATCATAAAACAGATAATTTTGATTATATTAAGTTAAGTTTTATACAAACAAAACTAATGCAGACAAGATTAGAAGGTAAGCAATAAATTGGGAAAACATTTTTACATTCAGAAGTCCTGATAAAGGCCTCATTTTTAAACTATACAGAGAATTGACTCAAATTTATAAAAATTCAGTCCATTCTCCAGTTGATAAATGGTCAAAGGATATGAACAGACAATTTTCAGATGAAGAAATTGAAACTATCTCTAGTCATATGAAAAGGTGCTCCAAATTACTATTGATCAGAGAAATGCAAATTAAGACAACTCTGAGATACCACTACATACCTATCAAATTGGCTAATATGACAGGAAAAGATAAGGATGAATGTTGGAGAAGATGAGGGAAACTGGGACATTAATACATTGTTGATGGAACTGTGAATGGATCCAACCATTCTGGAGAGCAATTTGGAACTATGCCCAAGAAGTTATCAAACTGTGTATACCCTTTGATCTAGCAGTGTTTTTCATGGGCTTATATCCCAAAGAGATCTTAAAGGAGGGAAAAGAACCCACATGTGCAAAAATGTTTGTGGCAGCCTTTTCTGTAGTGAAAAGAAACTGGAAACTGGATGGATGTCCATCAGCTGGAGAATGGCTGAATAAATTGTGGTATATGAATGCTATGGAATATTATTGTTCTGTAAGAAATGACCAACAGGATGATTTCAGAGAATTTGCATGAACTGATGCTGAGCGAAATGAGCAGAATCAGTAGATCATTATACATGGCAACAAGAAGATTATGTGATGATCAGTTCTGATGGCCGTGGCTCTCTTCAACAATGAGATGATTCAGGCCAGTTCCAATTGTTCAGTGATGAAGAGAACTGTGTACACCCAGAAAGAGGACTGTGGGAACTGGGTATACAGAGCATTTTCACTCTTTTTGTTGTTCTTTGCTTGCATTTTGTTTTGCTTCTCTCTCTCTCTCTCTCTCTCTCTCTCTCTCTCTCTCTCTCTCTCTCTCTCTCTCTCTCTCTCTCTCTCTCTTCTGGTTTGATTTGATTTTTCTTGTATAACAAAAGAATTGTATAAATATGTATTCATATATTGGATTTAACATATATTTCTACCATATTTAACATATAATGGGTTACTATCCATCTAGAGAAGGGCATGGGGGAAGGGGAGACTTGGAACCCAGGGTTTTGCAAGGGCTATTGTTGAAGAATTGTCCACATATGTTTTGAAAAATAAAAAAAATAATAAAAAATATTACTTTGTCAGTAATTCAATTTTTTAATCTCTCTTTTCTCAATTGGATTTTTTAAAAGAGAGAATTACTTTTCATGTCTTAGAATTATTTCAATCATCACCTGAACATGGCAGACAATCTACAGGATCCATTTGAAACTGGGGCTCCTGCAGCTAGGGCGGCCTCTGAAAGCTGACAGGTTCCGAATGGAATTCTTCCCTAGCCATCCAGATGTTCGGTGTCGTGTAGATCCAGCCCCGTGATGGTGAAATGTACCAGGCCGTTAAACAGATCCCAGCCTTCACTCCAGCAAGGATGGAGCAGTTACACTCCCCTGTCAGGGCTTAAGCATAACACAGACCCTCATTTTCCCATTGCCCCAGCATTTCGATTCCTGCTGAGAAACATGGAGGTCATAACCTTTAGGTTTCCAGAGCTGCCCTTTCCACACCATGGGGAAATCTGACAACAGACTTATTATTTATGCTGCTTAATGCAATCCAGAGGTTATCGCCACGTATTGAGGTGGGGGGTTGGGAGCGAAGAGGAAGAGGGAGGCTGCTCTAAAGAAACTAGCTTCAATCCTAGTTTTTGAGTGAGGTGTCTGAGAAGGAGTAGCATAAAATGGAATATTCCTCTTGTCTGTCCCACAAGGGATGTCTATGTCTACCCGGGAGGGAACCTAAGATGAATTCATCAGCAAGTGTTTATTACAGCCCGACTGTGTCCCAGACGTATTTTCACCATCTTCAAGTATAATGCTTCAAACAGAGATAGAAAAGTTCAATACTGTCAGTCAGTATGAGTCCAGTTTCCAAAACACTAACATCCCACCTTAACTGAATATTACAATAAAACAAGTTCCATGAATTTTGGTTTCTCAGTGTCTATAAAAGTTGTTTATACTATACTGTAGCCAA
Organism: Sminthopsis crassicaudata; assembly: GCF_048593235.1. Classification (NCBI taxonomy): domain Eukaryota; kingdom Metazoa; phylum Chordata; class Mammalia; order Dasyuromorphia; family Dasyuridae; genus Sminthopsis; species Sminthopsis crassicaudata. Next base: position 54,076,145 of record NC_133618.1, on the reverse strand, counting down.
TTAATGTGCAATAGTATTATGTTTTTTAAAATGTACATAATTTAATTAAAATATTTTATTGCTAAAAAAAAGCCTTGAGAGAATTTTATATATATATATATATATATATATATATATATATATATATATATATATATATATATATATATATGTGTGTGTGTGTGTGTGTGTGTGTGTGTGTGTGTTTTCCTGAGGCAATTGAGGTTAAGTGAGTTGCCCAGGGTTATACAGCTGGAAAGTGTTAAGTGTCTGAGACCAGATTTGAACTCGAGTCCTCCTGACTTCAGGGCTGGTGCTCTATCCACTGCACAACCTAACTGTCCCATAATCTATTTTTAGTGAAGAGTTTTACCTTGATATATATAATTACTGACTAATAAAGGTGATAATTGCTGAAGGCTGGTGTGGCTGTAAAATTTACTTAAAATAAGACAATCTTCAGGGAGTCCCAATCTATTTTCTGGTGAAGGGACTTGCCTCCATATTGATGGCTACTGACTATTTCTTGAAATAAGACAGCAATGACATTTGCCACATCCATTAACTCTTCCTTTCACTGGAACACTTAGAGACCACTGTAGGGCTATTCATTGGCCTTGTATCTCAGGGAACAGGGAGGCCCAAAGAGAGGGAGAGAGACAGATTGGCTAAACAGTCAGAACACACATTTATTACATTTATTTTTTACATGTCCATGGTTCACAGCATCTCAGAAGAATTACAATGATAACATCAAATTTCACTGTTTATATATTACCATGATAAGAATAATAATAATGAAAAAAGTTTGAAATATTTCCAGAATTACCAAAATGTCACACATAGAAATGATATGAGCAGACATTGTTGGGAAAATGGCGCCAATTGGCTTGCATAGTGCAGGCTTGTCACAATCCTTCAATTTGTAAGAACAAAAACAAAAACCCTGCAATATCCATGAAGCCCAATAAAGCAAAGTACAATAAAGCATCGCATGCCTATAAATATTTTTTGAAGAGAGTCCCACTGGGAGTCAGGGGAACTTGAGTTCAAATCCTAGCCCTAACTAATCATATGACTTTGGAACACTCACTACTCCACTTTTGACTTCAGTTTGCATTCCTAAAATGAAGAAGAAGAAGAAGAAGAAGAAGAAGAAGAAGAAGAAGAAGAAGAAGAAGAAGAAGAAGAAGAAGAAGAAGAAGAAGAAGAAGAAGAAGAAGAAGAAGAAGAAGAAGAAGAAGAAGAAGAAGAAGAAGAAGAAGAAGAAGAAGAAGAAGAAGAAGAAGAAGAAGAAGAAGAAGAAGAAGAAGAAGAAGAAGAAGAAGAAGAAGAAGAAGAAGAAGAAGAAGAAGAAGAAGAAGATTGGAGTACATAATCCCTAAAGGTTTCTTACAATTCTAATATTCTATGTTTTAATTAAAAACACTTTTAAGCTCTGACATTCTACATTCTAAAGTCTTTCCACTTTTGATATTCTGTGTTCTAAGGATCCCTCCCAGCTCTTTCAATTTATGTTCTAAGACCCTTTGCAGTCCTGGAATTCTCTACTCTAAGAGTCTTTCCAATTATGTTAGCCTCTGCTTTAGGGACCCTTCTAGATCTGACGATCTAAGTTCTAAGGTCCCTTCCAGCTCTGACATTGTACAAACTGATCTAAATTCCTTGTTATCCCTGACATTGTATGATCTAAGCTTCCTTCCAGCTATCATACTGAATATTCTTAGACCACTTTTAGTTCTGACATGTTATGATTCTAAGGTCTTGCCTAATTCTAACACTGTTCTAAGTTTCTTCTCCACTTTCCCAAAAGTCTGTGATTCTAAAATCCCCCCAATAAGGTTCTTTCTAGAGCTGACATTATCTGCTCTAAAGACTTCCTGGCATTCTCTGATCTAAGAATATTGGGGATGATAGCCTCTGTTTTCAGATCTTACGTACTAAGGCCCCATCCCCTCTCTGGCATTCTCTACTCTAACAATCTTTCCCATTTATGACAGGCTCTGTTTTTCTATATTCTAGACTTCTTTCTATACCTGGCATTCTCTGATCTAAGGGTCTTTCTTATGATAATTTCTGTTCTAAGATCTCTTTCAGTTCTGGCTTTTCATGTTTTAGGGTCCCTCTAAGGCTCTCCTTTCTTCTGGTCTAAGAAGTCTTTCCTAGTTATGATGGTCTATTTTAAAGTCCTTTCTAGACTTGGCATTCTAAGTTTTTAAAGCTCCTCCTTACTCTGGCAATCTGTTCTACAGATCTCTGCCAGCTATTGCAGTCTCTGTTCTCAAGTCTTTTCCATATTTGACATTCCCTATTCTAAGAACCTTTTCCAATTATATTGGTTTCTGTTCTAGGATCTCTATAAGCTCATATATATTCTATGTTCCAGATCTGACATTCTATATTTTAAGGACCTTTCCCAGTTACGACATTCTCTATTTGAAGATCCCTTCTAGATCTGATATTCTCTATTTTGGGGTCCCTTCCAGATCTAACATCCCATTTTAGGGTCCTTTCCAAATCTGATATTCCATGTTCTAGGGTCTCTACTATCTCTGTCATTCTCTGCTGTAAAGGTCTGATAGTCTGTGTTCTAAGGTTCCTCCCGGGTCATCTCATAAAATTTTCCCCAGACCTAGCATTCTTTGGCTTTCTCTCTGATTCTCTTTATTTCCCAGGAAGTTGGGTCTGTTGGAGGAGGGACCCAGCTCCACAGTGAGTTGTAACCATGTTGTGCATGTTACACATGCCAGTGCTTCATACACTCAGCCTGCTTCCTGTTTATTTCTTAGGAAACATCAGGAGTTCAGTGGGATCTGTAAGGAGTTCTGTGGTCTGTATCCTGGATGCCTAAGGAATTATCCTTCCATCAGCTGAGGTATGTGAGGGTTTTCACATTGTCTGTCTGTCATTTGGAGCAATTAAACATCTCTCCTTTGGAATCTGTTGGTATTGTTAGTTCAGCAGAGCCGAAGCATGGTGGCCTATTGGCCCTGCCTCCAGAGATCCATCTGCTTAACCAAATGTCCATTTAGGGTTTTAGTTTTGTTGTTTGTTTGTCTTTCCTTCATTCCAGACCTCTGACATCATCAGCATAGGGAACTTCTGGTATGGAAACTCCTTTCACTAATATAGATTAGCTACGACCTGTCTATTAGACATGATCTTCAAGGGTTGCCATGATATAAGAAGGCTAAAATGATTTGCTCAGGTCACACAGTTAGTCTGTAGTGGAAGTGAGACTCAAACTAGTCTTTCTGATTTTAAGGCCACTATGATTCCAGGATTCCTCTCAGGATTAGAGTTGCAAAAATCAGAACTAAAAAACAATAGTTATTACATGACATGTTAGGAAGAGCAATCTAAAATTTGTAACTGTACCCTCACCAAGCCAACTCCAGAAAAAACACAAAAGCAAAGTCCTAAAGATGGCTTTGCAACTTATATATCTTTGTGGAATATTATATTACAGGATTTTAAGCTAAAAGAAATGGAAAGATTATATTAATCATTGTTTAAACTGCTATTCTTGTCCTCTTACTACAGTGGACATAACCCTAAACTCAGACTACTTTCTTCTTCTTCTTCTTCTTCTTCTTCTTCTTCTTCTTCTTCTTCTTCTTCTTCTTCTTCTTCTTCTTCTTCTTCTTCTTCTTCTTCTTCTTCTTCTCCTTCTCCTTCTCCTTCTCCTTCTCCTTCTCCTTCTCCTTCTCCTTCTCCTTCTCCTTCTCCTTCTCCTTCTCCTTCTCCTTCTCCTTCTCCTTCTCCTTCTCCTTCTCCTTCTCCTTCTCCTTCTCCTTCTCCTTCTCCTTCTCCTTCTCCTTCTCCTTCTCCTTCTCCTTCTCCTTCTCCTTCTCCTTCTCCTTCTCCTTCTCCTCTTCCTCCCCCAGCCTTGAGAATACTTCATAAATGTTATCTCTTATTAATCATTAATTACTTACTGTTTTCAAGGTACTTTACTAGGTTCTTAACAGAGTGATGGGTGGCAAGCATAATAAAGTATAAAACCTATTCTCTTCCTTTCAAGCAGTTTATAGTTACTAGATATGTAGTTATCCATTAATCAATCTATATTGACCTGTTATGTAAAAAACAGATAGTATTTTTATGGCACTTCAATGTTGCTAAGATTCTTTGTAGATATCTCATTTTCACTTCCCTTGGTATGATTATTAGCCCAATTTTATAAAAGGGGAAACTCAGACAGAAGGAGGTGAAGTGACTTATTTAAGTTCACACAACTAGAAAATATCTGAAGCAATATTTGAACTTGTCTATTTCTGTTTACAGGTATTATATAAAACTACATTACCTAGATGTTTCTACATAAAGTGAAGACTTGAGAAAGTATTTGGTGAAATGCATCTGTGCAAACAGTCCATCTTTATGACCTCATCAAAAGCATTCATCCTATTTATTCCTCAGTGATAGACTGGAGTCAAGGGTCATCATTATCACTATGGTACAGGGCTGTTCTTTAGTAGAAAGTTGAGATTCCTCCTGCTCTCACCTTTTTCTGAATGCTTTCTTGGGCTTGCTAATACATTTTGCCAAGCAGATATGCCAGAGACACCTCATTCATGCCTGCCCTCCCTAATCAAAAGTTCCTGGAGAGATGTGCAGGAACCATTCAACAATCAACTTTCTGAAAGTTTAATAACCAGCTCTCTGAGAGAGAAAAATGTATGCACAATACACTTTTAAGTTTAATCTTTAACTTTTAACCTTTCCTCCAACATTTTCTTAAGTCTAGAGAATCAACAAAACAATAAACCAAGCACTGACTTGCAGCATTTGTTGATTTCTGGGATGCAACTACTTAAACTGATAATTTAACAATTTATTTTCACAATGAGAACTGGCTCCAGTATTCTCTGGTGCATATTCCCAAATTACTAAAATAGCAATAAAAGCTCCCAAACTCTCAGTTTCCTAGACTAGATCTTCTGGAGAAAAGGAACAGACAAGTGAAATATGCCTAAGTGTACTTTAATAGGTTAATTTATTGCCTCTGGGTATTTTCATTTTAAAAGAGAGTGTCTTAGACCAAGACAATGAATTTCAAATGATACAGTTTCAAACATGAAAAATGAGAGGGAAGATATAATACTCTCTTCTACATATCTCCCAACTCATGATATGTAGGCTACTATTTATTCTGCTAATGTGTCTCTGCTTTGTTAGTTCCCTCAACCGAATTTTGATAAATGCATATTTATTTTTTAACTAATTGTTTTATTTTTCTGGTTATACATGCATGTTAACTTTTTAAATGCACATTTTTTCGTGAATCATATTGGGAGAGAAAAATTAGAACAAAAGAGAAAAACCACAAGAAAAAAAACAGAAAAAAATGAACATAGCATATGTGATAAATATATATTTAGACCAGCTCAAGTTAAGTTGACAGAATTAGACTCCAAATATTGCAGCTCAGAGTGATGGAAAGAACAGTGATCTATGATGTAAAAGAATTAAGTTCAAATCCTAATTCAAATAAGTTTTATAATCCTCTCCTTATTTATTTTCCTTCATCTTTAAAATTGAAATCATTGAACAAACTCTACCTGGCTTTCTGGTTCTCTTTACTCCAGAATCCCCCTAGAAAGGGAAATAATATCGTAGATAAGAAAACTACTTTGTGAAATGTAAATTAATAAATATTGTATATACAAATAAAATAAAAATAAATATATATGTAATTTGTAATTTCTATGTAATATATAAATAGATGTATGTAATTACATGTAAATATATTATTCTATATTATATTATATCATACATAAACATATATTATTATATATTATATAAATCTGTATAACATATATCTATAAATAATATAAAAATAAAATAATTATCTGAAAAGATTGTCTCTGCTAAAGCTTATATGTTATCTTAACTACAATCTATTGATAAAATTTAATTTTTTTCATAAAAGCATAAGTTGAAAACTTCTCTGAGTACTTTTCTAGACTTTAGCTTTAAAAGGCTGAGATCTCCCACTGCATCCAGAGCCATCTCCTGTTGTCTTGATCCATATCTAGAACAAGATAGCTCTGGAGAAAAAAGTGAGTCTGGTGACTTAGCACAGCCCACCCCCACCCCAACTCAAATCATTTACATGTCATTTCATCAACTCCTTGATGTTATGGTTGTCTTTGACATGAAGGACAAACAACAAACTTTTTTTTTTGGTCTGGATCCAGAAAAAAAAGAACTAAGTAGATTGAATGTAACACATGCTATGCTCACTTCTTTTTCTGGATTAAAAAAAAAATTTTTTTTAAAATCTCTCCCATGGTTTTTTTGCCTTTTACTCTGATTTTTCTCTCCCAATATATTCATAAAGCATTGTGTGTTAAAAATAAACAAAAAAACCCCAATTTTGTGGACAAAATACTTCAGCCTGTTAATTGAAAATGAAGAAAACATGAATTTTCAACAGTGAGCAACATTCTATTCATGCTTATAGCTAAGTGATGGGGTTGATGTTCATTTGGGGAAATCACAAAACAATAAAGATAAAGGGACATTTGAGCAGAGGTTAGTGGATCTTAAGATGAGAGAGCCCCTCAGATGCTATTCAGTCCAGTTTTTTTTCATTTTATAGATTGTAAAATTGAGTTCCCTGTGTGTAAAAAAAATCTCCAAGGTCATACACAAAGTAAGCTTTAGAAGATCAGAAGTCCCTTCAGGATATCAAAAATATCAGGATAGAAGGACTTTTGTAATATAGATTTTTAAAATACTGAATGAACAGAAATTGGTAAGAGACCTCTATTGGGAAACTTTTGTGATTCTCAGTTTCCTCACAATGTTCAAGAGACTCTAAGTGCACCAAAGCAATCTATTACTGTATATTGTAAATTGTCAAACAATCAGTGATCTGCTTTGGAGGAGGGAGTTTCCCCACTGGACACTTCCTATACTGTGAAGTCATAGATTCTTATAACAACAACACTAATGATAATGGTGATGGTGATGGTAATGTTATGATGATATTGGGTCCTAAAAGCCTTAGGGGAAGTTCCAAGAGAGCCATCTACACCCAGAGAGAGGACTGTGGGAACTGAATCTGGATCACAATACAGCATTCTCATTCTTTTTGTTGTTGTTTGCTTGCATTCTGTTTTCTTTCTCAGTTTTTTTTTCCCTTTTTGATCTGATTTTTCTTGTGCGGCATGATAATTATATAAATATATATATATATTTATATATATATATATATAAATATATGTATACATATATTGGATTTTACATATTTTAACATGTTTAGCACATATTAGATTAATTGTCATCTAAGGGAAGAGAGGGAAACATTTAGAACAAAAGATTTCGTAAGGATTAATGTTGAAAAATTATTCGTGCATATGTTTTGAAAATAAAAAGCTGTAATAAGAATAAAGATTTTATATCAATAAAAAAAGACTTAGGAGAAAGGAGGAGGGTATGATGATGCTGAGGGCAGTCTCTGAATTATCTATTCCAGATCAGTGAGATATATATATATATATATATATATATATATATACATATATATATATGTGTGTGTGTGTGTGTGTGTGTGCGTGTGTGTGTGTATGTATATATATATGTATAGTCTTGATCTGGGATTTTATACCCTGTTTGGAGAATGTAGTCATAAATAGAAGAGTTACAAGGCTTATACATACTTATAGTGGGATGAGATATATCTCCTTTCCAAAACTGCCTAGAAGAATTCAGAGGGTTTTTGAACCCTTTATAGGAAAGCATTTCTCCATAACTACCTCCTCTGTAAAATTAGTCATATTCTTCTCTTTTCAAAGAAAAAATCCCTAATCACTTCAGAAGCACATATTTTTTCCTGAAATTATTATGATTTCATTTCATTAGAGAATTATATGAGCAACTATGTTTAAATATAACTTACTGTTTTTTAAAACCATACATCATGATGAACACTGTAAGGCAGCTGGGGGGCACAGTGGCTAGAATATTTTACTTGAAGTCATGCAAACCTAAGTTCAAACACTTCTTATCTACGTGGCCCTGAGTCAGTTATTTAACTTCTCTAGACCACAAATCTTCATTTTTAAAATGAGAACAAAAATAGTCCTTACTTCACAGAGATATTGTGAGGAAACAATTGAGATAATAAAATATAAAGATAATAAATGCAAAATACTTTATCTTCAAAAATACTCCTCCTCTTCCTCTTCTCTTCCTCTTCCTCCTTCTTTTTCTCCTTTTCCCCTTTCTTCTCTTCTTCCTCATCCTCCTCTTCCTCTTCCTCCTTCTCCTTCTTATCTTCCTTCTTCTTTTCTTTTGTTATCAGAAGATTTCAAAATTTCCCTCTATTATTTGCTAACTTTGTAATTTCCACATGTCACATCCTGTCTTTGCCTTAGTTGCCTTATCAGCAAAATGAGAGTGTTTGACTAGATACTTGTAGTATCTTGCTCTAAATCTTATTTTGTGAACTGGTTTGAATCCCAATTCTGTTCCTCTGTATGTGAATCTTGGTGGCAAGGAGCAGGTTCACTTCCCCTCCTAAGACCTCAGGCTCCTCATGTCTAGCACTTTACTGCACAATATAGATTGTATTATTGTGTGGCAGGATTAAGTGTGGCAGAGGATAGGGATTGGGGATGGGGTGAAAATGGGCATGGCAGCGGATAGAGCACCCTAAGGTCTCTTCCAGCTCTAAATTTTCATTAGTTCTATGATGTTATTGTTAGTGTTCTAAGACATTTTATCATGCAACGAAAAAGTCCATATCTTTTCCAGAACTCTTAAGATTAGAGAACCCCTTTTCCCTACTTAAAATTACCAATTGGTGTTTATTTAATAGACCATAGCAGTCTTATCATCCTTAAAATGCATTTCTACTTCAGATGTTTAGTTTAAAGTGATGCCTTTGACTTCTGCGCCATTTCCCAAAGTTTATGTTAACTGTAACTTCCTAGGTTAGAGAAAAGCTTTTTCTCTTTAGTTGCACAACTTGACTTGAATGCACTTGTTTTTCATCCCTACATGCTACTACAGCTGTATTAACCAAGATTAGACAGAGTCTCTCTCTTGCCTTCTTCAGGTCAATGTCAAACCCCATGGGAATGGGATGGGTGGCAGGTGGCAGTCGTGGGCAAATTCTCCCATGTAATTAAATGACTAGAATTGCCTGAAAGTAAATGGAAAGTTGCTAACTAAGGGAAGGGGTGAGAAGAAGGAAGTGAAAATTTTGGAACACAAGATGTTGTAAGGATTAATGTTGAAAAATTATTCATGCATATGTTTTGAAAATAAAAAGCTGTAATAAAAATAAAATTTTCTATCAATAAAAAAAGACTTAAGAGAAAGGGGGAGGGTATGATGACTCTTTCAGTTGAGAGTCACAGAATTTGGATTTGAGAGATCTGAATTCAAGACCATTACCACTTGGTGAATCAGTGTGACTTTTGATAGCTCATTTCACTTTAATTCATTTAAATTAAACAAGCATAAATACCATTATGTATTTAACTAAGTACTGAGCACACAAAGACAAAAGACAAATAAAATAGTTCTTGCTTTTGAGAAGTTTATATTCTACTAGTGGGAAAAATATAGAGAGAGATAGAGAGATAGATATAGATATGAAGTAATGTATACAAAATCACTGTAGCCCCAAAAAAGCGGGACTTGAAGCCTAAGTTCTTTTATCTCTGAAAATTAGAGGGAAAATGTAGGAGTATGGTAGAACCAGCTCTTACTGGAACAGGCAGTTGTCAAATTTTCAGTGTGTACACATACATTTTGAAAATCAGTAAATACTACATATCAAAGCTTGATTTATTGTTTTATTGATTGTTTAGACTTAAGAAAATAATGAAAGAAATGTTAAAATTGCAGTTTAAACTTAAAAGTATAACTTTTAAAGTCTTTTTCTTCAAAGAGCTGGTTATTAAACATTTATTAGCACACCTTTAAGAATATCTATTATTGCTTTAATCCTTGAAAGAACTGGATAGAGAAGGGTGCTTTAAAAAAAATTAAAGGAATTATGTAACACAAATGTAGTATATTATTACCAATTCTCATCTAATGTTATTTACATTATATAACAATAATGAATGACAATAAATGAAAGCCAAAGCATTGTTCTTTTTATAATTTTCATAAAATTTACAGATTTTTTATGTATTAATAAATGTTTACAACCTGAAAATCTTTTTAAAAACTTTTTTTTTTTAGTAATGTTTTTCCTTCTAATGCACCAGGATGTCTCTAATTTCCTACTTTCTGCTTCAACCCTTTCCCCAACAAGCATAAATAGTTGATAATTCTAAAAGTATCCCAAGATTTTGCCTGCTGGATAGTCAATATTCAAACCCACCAGGAAGCAGGTACTTGGATGAACAAATGTCTAACATTTTTGTGCTAATTTCAGGAAATTACAAATGAGCACTTGAGTGTAACTATTTCTTTCTTATTTTCTTTTTCCATCAGGGAAAGGAAATTCACATAACCTAAAATAATTTATCCACCTTTCAAAATAGAAAATATTATATTGACTGTCTTAGTAGGGGGCCAAGGCTTGAGAGTGGGATGCAGAATCTGGTTGCATAGACTCTGAGAGCAGGAAGGGATCTTAGAAAACATCTGGCAGCCTGTGGAAATAGAACATTCTGGAATAGGAGCCAGAGATCCTGATTTTGAAAATGGTTGTTAATTCCTAGTTGTAGAATCTTGCAGAGACAGGGATAATACTTTACATTTTTATAGTGCTTCAAGACTGACAAAGTATGAGTGGCCTGGTATCTATATTAGTCTCACCCCCCTCTTATATATGAGTGAATTAAGACCAAGGTAGTCATTAACTTGCCTATAATCACAAAAGTAGTAAATAGCAAAAAGTAGAAATTCCCATCTCCAAATCCAGTGCTTTTTTTCACTATTTTATATATATATATATTCACCACAGGGTGAAAAAGAATCTTGCAGTTAAAATCAATTAATACTTTACCTGAAAGCAAAATGGTGAACTGGGTTTGTGACAAAATCTCCAGAAAATATTAACTGATTATTAACACACTAACTGATTCAGTAAGAATTTATTAAGTATTCAAGTGCAAAGTGCTAGGTTTACAAGATGAAAATGAAAAGAAACTAAACCTGCCTTTGGGGATCTTATAAAAACAACTTATACTCAAGTAAACAATAATTTATTATTACTATTATTATTAATGATAATAAGGGAAGCTAGGTGGCTCAGAAGATAGAGTGCCAGACCAGCAGTCTCACCTTTCTGGCCTCAATCACTTAACCAAGTCACTTAATCCTGTTTGCCTCAGTTTCCCTATCTGTAAAATGAACTGGAAAAGGAAATGGCAAACTACTCTGGAATCTTTGCCAAGATGGCAAATGGGGTCAAGAACACAATTAAACAACATTCTATTAGATGCCTGAGTTATAAAGATAAAAATAAAAAGAGACTAAGCTTGCTTCAAAGAGCTTATGAAATAATCTATATCCAAGTAAGCAGTAATTTATTATCACTATTATAAATAATACTAATAAATGTCCCTGTAATAGTGTACATTTGAACAGTGCAATACAGAAAGGTGTTCTCAATCTGCAGTGAAAAGTCAAAAGCAGAGAAAATCTCTCTATGCTTATTATAATGATTATGATGATTAATCACAGCATGAATTATGATGGCCAAAAATGGAAGTTACTCTTATGCATTAAATCTGGCACAGAGATCAACTGCCTTTTGGCAATATTGAGGGAGGTCCCCTGGCCAGTCTTCTCCGCCTGGATCACCCAGGAGAAATGTTCCCCCTAGGAGTCCCACGTCCCCAGCTCGGACTGACCCTCCATTGTTTCACAAACTGTGGAACGCTTAGCCTGTGAGGAGAGAGGTCAGAGCCAAGGCAGCGAGCAGAGATTTGTGGAAATCACGCAAAGCTTCTCTGTCTGTGGCTGGAGTAAACAGCGTCTCCTTAAAGGTCACTCCTTCAGGCTCCTGCCTCAGCTGCCAAAGGAAACCATAGTCATTTTTCAAAGTTGTTAAATGCCAAATGTAAAATACACTGAGTCACAACTTTCCTACATGGGCCTTGCTTGGGATGAGCCTTCCTATGAGGCATTTCCTTGCCAAATAAAGCCTCTTTTTCCGCTTGAACCCGGAATAGACCTTTAATAACCTTACAAAAATGGGTCTTGTCATGAAGGGTTTTAGATTTTTTAGGTCCTTCCCAGATTTAGCATGATTAGTTGTTATTATTAGGTGACATTCAAAGATTTGCAAAGAACTTTATGTGCATTCATTTGCTCCTCACACAGTCATGGGAAAACAGTACCAAGGTATTATTGTTATTAATAATAATAATATGTTAATTGAAGATATTAGAGAAGAGAAACACCTTTTTTTTGCTGTTTAGATAAACTGAATAAATCTGAACAGTGACCTATTCATGGCTCTGCTTTATGCCTCATATGCCACCAGTTGAAAATATATCATCCCAGACCAAAAGTTGATTCATATGGCAAAAATAGCTGTGGGTTTGAAAGCCAGAGATCTTGGTTCAGATATTGCACCTAGTAGCTCTCTGACCTAGGATAAGGGTAGCTAGGTGGCCCTCAGAATCAAGAGAACCTAAGTTCAAATTTGCCCTCAGACACTTACTAGCTGTGTGATCCTATGAAAGTCACTGATTCCTGCTTGCCTCAGTTTCCTCATCTGTAAAATGAGCTGGAGAAGGAAATGGCAAACTGTTGCAGTATCTGGCCAAAAAATTCCAAATGGGTCACCAAGAGTAAGATACAAGTGTACAATAACAATACATCTTAGACAAGTAATTTTAGCTGTCTGGGGCTCCATTCCCTTTATACAATGAGGCAGATAGACTCCAAGAGCTATGACATGATACAAAAGGGCACGTGATCCCAATCTCTTTGAGCCTCAGTTTCCCCATATGTAAAAAAAAGTTCAACTGTTTGACATCTAATGTCCCTTTTCACTCTAAATCTGTGCTTTGTAATCTATGATTTCTTCTAGTTTTAATTCAAAGCAACAAACATTTACTCTAAATCCCAAGCTCCCATGACATCAGGCAAACTAGGCATATTATAAAGGTTGATGAAGGAAACTGGAGAAGCAGAATACTTGGGTTCATGCAATCACTGCTGAATTTCCACATCATCTGTTTCTCTAATGGATGTTTTTTTTAAAAAGTTGATGTCAAAGGACTCAAGCTCTGGTGCTTGATTTGGTTGAAGCTACTCTGGGATTAGAGCCAACATGCTTTGGGTTGAGGTCAGATTCTGAGACTTCATTTCTTATCTGTAAAACAGACTCATGGGAACCAAGTTCACATCCCAATTTTCCATCTTATCACCTGTGTGGCCTTAAGCCAGTCATTTCAGTTCAATGGACCTCAGTCTCTTCTTTTATAAACTGGGAAATTTCTACAAAATGACCTCTTAGGTCCCTTCTAATTTCTACATCTCTGATCTCAGATCTTGCCTAGAAATGGCTAGATGGCACAGGAGATAGAATGCTAGAGAGAATCAAGAAAACCTGAATTCAACAGCAATAATATTTTAAGAATGACTTTGAGCAACTAAGTCATTTTCAATATTATAAATAAACTAAAAACTCAGGACATATTAAGAAAGACGCTATCTGCATCCAGAGAAAGAATTGATAAATAGAAGTATGAAGTTATTTACACACACACACACATATATATATATATATATATATGTATATATATAGATGTGTATATATATGTATGCATATATATATATATATACATATACATAAGCATATATGTCTATTTGTGTCTAATGGTAGCCATCTCTAGGGTGAAACAGGAAAGGGAGAGAAGAAAAATGAGAAAAAAGAAATTTACATGATAACTGCAGTATATTTGGAGGAAATGGTAAATGGTAGGTTTGCAATTCTTTATGAAATCATTGTACTTTTATTGCATTAAAATATATTTTTTTAAATCTGCCCTTACACAATTATAAGTTGTGTGGCCCTGGGTAAGTCACTTAACTTCTTTTCTGCCTCAGTTTACTCAATTGTAAAATGGAATAATACTATTATTTACCTTAATAAGGACTAAATGAGATAATATTTATAAATTGCCTAATTGTACCTGGTACATAATAAGCACTTAATAAATGCTTCCTTCCTTCCTTCCTTCCTTCCTTCCTTCCTTCCTTCCTTCCTTTCTTTCTTTCTTTCTTTCTTTCTTTCTTTCTTTCTTTCTTTCTTTCTTTCTTTCTTTCTTTCTTTCTTTCTTTCTTTCTTTCTTTCTTCTTTCTTTCTTTCTTTCTTTCTTTCTTTCTTTTTCTTTCTTTCTTTCTTTTTTCTTTCTTTTTTTCTTTCTTTCTTTATTTCTTTCTTTTTTTCTTTCTTTCTTTCTATCTTTCTTTCTTTTTTCTTTCTTTCTTTCCTTCTTTCTTTCCTTCTTTCTTTCTTTCTTTCTTTCCTTCTTTCTTTTCCCTCTTTTCTACCTTTAGTCTTCCTTTCCTCCTTCCTTCCTTTCTTCATTATTTCTTTCTCTCTTTCTTTCCTGTATTTCTTCCTTTTCCCTAACTTCCTTTCTTCCATTTTCCTTCTCACCCTTCCTCACTCTTCTTCTTCCTCTCCATTCTTCATGCTTTTTTATTTTCAAAGAGGAACAATCACATCATGAGGAAACCTGCCAAGAACACGGAAGGAGTAGCTTCCAGATCTAAAGAGAAACACAGGTGTTCTCTTGATGTGTAGCTCTGGCTTACCATATAAATTCCAACCAGGTAATTCCAGCACTTTGGGTCATGGTAAGGAAAAAGCTCCAACAAAGTAATTCTGGGAAAATAGCATGAGGAATGATGGACATCTTAGTTTAAACATTTAGAATATAATTTTTCCCCAGGGTGAATAAGTTTTAAGTCCATGATTAGCATAATGTCTTCTATCTAGCTAATATTTAATAGCAGATGATTGTAGAATTTAGCTGAGTTGTGAGGACTTGAGGAGAAAATATTTGTAAAGCACTTAGCAAAGTGCCTTGCACATAGGTACTATAAAAATGTTAGCTCTGATGATACATGATATGATAATGATTGTAGTGACAATAATGGTGGAGTTGATAATAATGATGATGGCTAATGATGTTATTATTATCCTGGTGATTTCAATTAATAATTGGAAACAATTTCTCATGAAGCACATTTTAAGACTACTTAAACTTTCATCAATTAATGGCATGATGGGTCTTGTAGTCTTAACAACAAGTTTTTAATACTTACTTGTTAAGGGACAGGTAAATTCTCTGAAAGCCTCCACAGCTATAGACCATAACATCTGAAGGAGTTGCAAGGCAGCCTTTGCTGACACAGGTGTTGGGGACTGGGAATGAGATAAATTAGAGGCAGAAGGAAGAGGAGAGAAGTCAGAACTGCAAAAGATAAATGTTGAGGAGGGTGATATGGGGAAACTGAGACACTAATGTTGGTGGAGTTGTGAAATGATCTTACTATTCTAGAGAGCAATTTGGAACTATGCCCAAAGGTCTATAAAACTGTAAACACTCTTTGATCCAACAGTACCACTACTGGGTTTGTATCCCAAAAAAATTATAAAAGAGGGAAAAATACTCACTTTGCAAAAATGTTTGTAGCAGTTTTTTTGTGATGGCAAAGAATTGGAAAGTGAAGTAGAAGCCCATTTCCCCATTGGGAAATGGCTAAATAAGTTACAGTATATGAAATTAATTGAATATTATTGTTCTATAAAAAATGATAGTAAGCTGATTATAGAAAGGCCTGGAAATGTTTGCATGAACTGATAATGTGTGAAACAAGCAGAACATTGTACACAGTATATAGTAATAGCAAAACCAGCAAGATTGTGCAATATTGAATTATGACAAACTTGGTTCTTCTCAGCATTTCAGTGATCCAAAACAATCCCAATAAACTTTGGATGTGGAACCATCCACATCCAGAGAGAGAACTATGGAGACTGAATATAAACCAACACATGCTAAGTTCACTTTTTTCTCTTTTTCTTGTTTTTTTTTTTTTTCTCACACATGGTTTTCCCTTTGGTTCTGATTTTTCTCTCCTGACATGATTCATAGGTAAACATGTAAAAAAGAGTATACATGTATAAAAAACAAATAAAAATAATTAATAATAATTTTTCCATGAAAAAAGCAATGATTTGCCACCATGGCTACACCTACATGTGTCAGACATGCACAAGGTTAAACATTAAAATCAATCAATCAAGAAATATTTAGTAAACATCTATTATGTTCTAGGCCCTCAGGAAAGAAGACGAGGAAGAAGAAGAAGAAGGAGAAGGAGAAGAAAGAAAAGGAGGAGGAGGAAGATGAAGAACAAGAACTAGAACTAGAATAAGAACTAGAACTAGAACAAGAACAAAAGAACAAAGACAAGAGAAGAATAACAACAACAATAATAAGATGAACAGGAAGAATAAGAACAAAAAAAAAAGAGGATAATTTTTCCCCTTTCTCAATAAATTTATATTCTATCTCAGGCAACCCAATATATTTATAGAAAATTAAATACAAAATCTGCACAAGATTATTGACAAAGAGGAAAGCAATCACAATTGGAAGGACCAAGGCAAATAATTGTAGGATGTGGCCCTTGATTGAATTTTGAATGTGAGGGATTTTATGAAGTAGAAAAGAGGAGGGATAATTGGGACATAAGGCAAGAGACTATGTGATGGCATGGAATTGGGAGGGGGACTAAAATATTCTGTTGGAGCATCAAGTAGACCAGAAGTATCAAATACCTGGCTTGCCAGTTGCTACTTCTGAGCAGGATCTGAACCACATTGAAATGTAACTGGCAAATATTTAACAAAATAAATCCATTGCACACAAATGAATAAAGTTGATGAAAGGAAAAAGAAAGAACAGACATTTATTAAGCACCTACTATATGCCAGGCAGTATTCTAAGTGCTTTACAAATATTTTCTCATTTTTTTACTCATACTAATCCTATAAAGTAGATATTGTTGTCCCCATTTTACAGTTGAGGAAACTCAGGTTAAGTGACTTGCTCATAAAACTAGTAAATATATGAGATGGAGCTAAATTCTAGTCTTATTGACTCCAGGTCCAGTGTTCTATCCACATGCCATCCATTGTGCCATATAGTTGTCTCTGAGTTTGAGGTTGAAGTAAAGAAATACTGAAACTCACAAAGATGGTGAGAAGCATGGCTGGGATTTGAACCTAGGACCCTGAATCTCACCCTATTTTTATTACACTATACTGTCTTTTTTTTACATTTCAGTTAAATACTAAAGCAATTGCAATGCTAGTTCCTCTAGGATTGTAGTTAATTATCACTAGCACCATAGAAGGGGAAGAAAAAAAAATTGGTATGTGGATTGAAGATTCGACCAGTATGCTTCCCTTCTTTGCTTTTCCACTGATGGAACACATCAAATAAGCCTCAGACCTCAGAATTCTTCTTGTTCCTCAGTATATTCTTTCGAGGTTTCCAACATGTTAATCCCTGGAGCCCCACAGCTGCCTACACTAATAAATGAAACATCATCTGGAAAGTAGTGAAATTTGGACAGAACTTTCCTTGGCTTACTCCAGACCCTTACATTCCAAAATTTTACAAACCATTCATAGAAGATTAATGAATTTTAAAAGGGGGGAAATAAACTCTTGTATCTCTAGTAACATGCAACATAATTTTTTTCTAGTTTCTCACCTCATGATCAGAATATGATATTAGCCCCCAGCTTGCCTTCTTGACTTGATTCTGTCCTTGCCATTACTCCTCTACAAGTGAGTTTGTTCCCTCATTGCTGCTGGTGTCCAATCTCATTACCATTGTGTTTGTTGTGTTTTATTGTGGGGATGGAGGTAAATGACTTCTCCAAAGACACATTGATAATAAGTGTCTGAATTTGTATTTAAACTCCAGTGTACCACCTAAGTTATTCCTCCCCCTTGTCATTTCCTAGTGGTCCCACATCTTGATATGACATCATCAAACTTAAGTGAATACAGAGGACTGAAGACCATTCCATACAAGGTTCTGTTAAAAGAACTGAGCATGTTTAGTCTGGAGAAGAAAAGATTTGATGGGGGAGGGAGAGAATGTGAAGGTTCTCAAGTATTTGAAGCACCCTCCAGTTGAAAAGGGTTTAGAAATCTTCTATTTGGCGACAGAGGGCAAATTAGTAGGAATGGGTGAAACTTTCAGGGAGGGAGATCTTTGCATCATATAATTTGATTATCTCTGATTCAATTCAACAAACTTTTATTAATATAAAGAAAGGCTCCCTGACAATTAAAGTGATTCCAAAGTGGAATGGAATACCTTAAAAGGTAGTGATGACTACCTTCCCATGACTTTGAGAGAAGGATAGATGATCACTTTGAGTAGAAGTTTATAGTTCCCTAGAAGTCAGAGCTAGAACTATAAAGAAGCTTAGAGTTCAACTACTTCTTAGCCCTTTTGTGTCAGGAACGTCTCTTGCAGTCTGATAAAGCTTAGAGTTCCCTTCATAGACTAATTTTTTTAAAAACATAAAATAAATCATATTACAAAAGTAATCCATCATATTGAAATGATGATCAAAATAATGTTTTAAAAGTTAATGTATCTCATATAAAGAAACCCTTTTCTAGCCTAATCCCTCCATTTTACAAATGAAGAACTTTCCAATCTCTTAACAAGGCACAATTAAGAGAACAGAGATTTGATTCTAATAGCAAATTTGAGTTCTTGTTCAGGAATGAATTGGATAAAAGGATCTCAAAAGTTCCCTATAATTCTGACATTCAAATCTTAAGAGTTTCATTTAAATTTTATTGGCTTTTTTCTCCCTCCATCCTCTCCATCACTCCCACTCCTACAAAAAAAATCTCTTAAATTTCCTTAGAGTTCACTCTAGATGTGAGAATGTAGGATTTTAGGAACGTGGATTATGAACTGAAATAAACAACAACTTTCTACTTGGTTAAGCTTAAGCCTTAGGGAAAAGTTTATTCCATTCAAATAAATTGGCAGCGGTTTATAGGTTCTGTCCCTAGTGAGTTAATGAAAGTACTTTAATTATGTAATTGACATTCTTTAAAAGCTATAAAATATCTGTCCATATGTTTACTGCCCACTTGCTAGATTGCACATAAGATCTCAGCCACTGTAACCCCAGGCTCATTCAGTATTTGCCATTTATGAATGAGAGCCACAAGGAGAAGTAAAGGATAGGGAATGGTCCAGATGCATGCTTCTCATTCTGTTCCCTTGCCCAAAGTCCACTCTCTATTCTTCATGCTTTCTTTCAGCTACCTTGTGGACATTTCTACTCACATGTCCAAACCCTGCTCGAGTTTACTTATAAGACAATTAAGCCAATATTAAATCACTTATAGAGATTGGAGAAATAATCTTGGGATGACTTTATGGTCCAGAGGATGGATTGGATGGGTAGATTCCAGGACAGATTCTGATCAGAGAATATTGATTGATGTCCCCTCTCTTCTAGTCTTATTTATCATTTAGGAATGGCTGTTAAATTCCAGTCACCAGAGTAGTCAATAACTTCTTTGATAGTAGAGACTGTACTATTTTTATTTTTTATCTCCAGTGCCTCCTATGAGAAGAAAGGAATAACCAATGGAAAACCTACATGCTACATTGCTCCAAGAAAATGCAAGAAAAAACTCCAACATGGTGGGTGTTTGATGAATCCTCCTGTAACAAATGAGTGGAAGGACAAGCA
The DNA here is from genome assembly GCF_048593235.1 of Sminthopsis crassicaudata. Lineage (NCBI taxonomy): Eukaryota > Metazoa > Chordata > Mammalia > Dasyuromorphia > Dasyuridae > Sminthopsis > Sminthopsis crassicaudata. The sequence goes on along the minus strand of NC_133618.1, from coordinate 54,056,414 downwards.
CATGTTACTGGATTGTCCATTATTGAGAAAACAGCCACATTACATCAACAGGTTCACCAATCTTTTGGAGCATTTGTACACAAATTTGTTCAAAAATACCATGTATATAATAAAATCTGGAAAAATCAAATCAATCTAAATTGAATTGTATTGGCGAATAATACCTAACTAGTATCTCCAGTGTTCAAAGGTATATAAAGTGCATTTGTCATCATAAAATTATATGTGAATATTATCATGCCCAAATTACAAATGAAGAAACTAAGGATCTCAGATATTAAAGAAACCAATTAGTCATGCAGCAAGTAACTTTTATAGGCGAAATGTCATCTAAGTTCCTCTGATTCCAAGCTTAGATCTATTCCCATTACAAAATGGTAGAGAGCAATTTTCATGGGAAAAGAAAATCAGTTTGCCAGAAAATGGTAGTAATTTTTAATATTGTGACTCAGGGTAAGGATGGTAGATTTCTATTAGCTGACATCTTCACAATGTTTTTAATTTTTAAGAGTGTGTTCACATTTATAACAGGGGTATTATGGTCTGAGGAAAAGCATTCTGGACTAGGACATGGGTTTCCCTGGCTTTCTGCAAGTTTCAGCTAAAACCTTATCTTTGTCCACAAGTCTTTCAAGGTCTCCCTTGAGACTAGTCTTCTCTCTAAAACTATCTCCAATTTATCCTGTCTCCACACATCCAGTCTCACCCCTCTCCCTTCCTCCTCTCTCCTTCCCTTCTCCCTCTCCTTCTCCTATTCCCCCTCCCTCTCTCTATATCCATATCTCCATATCTCCATCTCCATCTTCATCTCTCTCTCTCTCTCTCTCTCTCTCTCTTTCTCTCTCTCTCTCTCTCTCTTTCTTTCTCTCTCTTTCTCATTCTCTCTGTGTCTCTCTCTCTCTCATTCCCTGTCTTTCTCTCTTTGTTTCTCTGTCTGTCTTTCTCTGTCTCTGTCTCCATCTCTTCATATCTATTTCTTTCTCTCTGTCTCTGTCTCTGTGTGTATCAGTTTCTCTCTCTCCATCTCTCTGTTTCTGTCTCTCTCTCTCCATCTTGAAGTCTCTCAGTTTGCCTCTCTGTCTCTCTCTCTCCCTTTTCTCCCTAATGTACATATTAATATTCTCATATACATTCCATCAGTATAGCTTTCTGTAGTTATTTTATACATAATTATTTGCATGTCAAGCTGAAACAGTCCTCAGTGATTAGTAAATCTACCCCTCTTATTTGAGAGAAGACTATGACAGAGGAGGAAAGGACCAGATTTTTTTCCTCATAATAATAGTCCAGAATGGTGGACCTATTTTTCTTTTATCTATTATTTATTATTTCTGCCTAAATAACTCAAAGCTTGCATTATTTTTTTTACATCACTTTACATCTTTTATGATTTTCTTGTTCTGAAGAAAAGGAAAAAAATAGCAGTTTGGTAAAACTAACAACACATCAACTGAGTCTGGCAGTATATGCCATGTTCGACACCCCTAGTCCCCATAGTCTGAAATGAAGGTTAATTTTTAAAAAAATTTCTTCTTAATGGTCAAGTATGGTCTCCATAACTACATAGTACTTTTTTTCCCCTTGTTTGTACTTGTTCTTTCTATTTGCTTTATTGTAACTGTAGTGGCTATTGTTTGTCTGATTCTGTAAAATTCCACTTTCAAAGTAGATCTTGGCTGTTATATCCCACCTACACATGTGCATGAGTCAAACTGGGGAAAAGCCCTGAGGGAATCAATGTTTGTGCAGGAAACGTATCTCATCATGTGAATAGCTCACCCACAAAAATATCTATGCTATTGATTATGTATGTGGTTGTTCAGAATGTGTTCGATTTTGGGCTGTTTTTTTTTAAATGTGTTATAGGGATTTGAGAGAGTAAAGGAGAAAGATAACAGCCTGAAAATACTTGAAATACTTGTTTTCTGGGACATCAAATATTACCTGTCCCATCAAAAGGACATTATATTTTTCTAAAATTACATTTCTTGGGGGAGAGGGACAACTTCTAAACTCAGTTGTTGACTCCACTTCATGACCCTTTCAATTCTTTGCTTCAAATCATACACAGTGAAAGAATAGAAAAGCCACAAATTATCTTGGCAAAGGCAAAATAGAAACAACTAGGTGGTTCAGTGGATAGAACATTGGACCTGAAATCAGTAAGCTGGCCTAAGACATTAGCTATGTGATGCTGGCAGGTCATTTAACTTCTATTTGCCTTCATCAAGGAAATGGCAAACCACACCAGCATCTTTGCCAAAAAATCCCACAATCATATATATGGTACATGAGGTCATGAAGAATCAGGAACAATTAAACAAGAAAAAGTAACTTAAGAGTTGACTATTTCTTGTAAATTTAAGATATTAAAAATAGTTATTCATTCTTCAGACTTTAGGATGGAGGTTGTTTGGCGTCAATATTGTTCCTTCTTTAGAATCAGGATTGCTCGTAATTTATTGTCTTAATTCAGTTTATTAAATTGAGTATTTATTGAATATACAATGTTGTTTTCAAAAAGATGGAAGAGTTTCTTAAGACAGAGGAAAACACATCAAGATGAAAGGTTACATAGTCCCTTTCTTTATGGAGTTTTGTGATTTAGTATACAGTAGAAAAAAAGAGATAAAACTAGACAAAATTAGAAACGAGGATATCCACTAATTGAGGAATAACTGAACAAACAATGATATATGAATGCTTGGCATACTATTGTGCTCTAAGAAATAAAAAATATTCTATATTTTTCAGAAATATGAGAAGATTTGCAGGAATTGATACAGAATGAAATAAATAGATGAGGATGGATGATTTATACAGCTTTAATAACAACTCAGTGGAAAATATCACTAAAAGGAAATTATATTTTGGAGTACCTGGAATATAAAAAATGTTCCTTGGGATGAGTTAGTGAAAGATATTTTCATGGAAAGGATGCATCATAAATTATCAGATATGGGACACTATATTTGTTGGGTTTTTTTAAAACTGTTTTTGTTACAAAAAAGTGATTCTATGCTATTATGGAAAATTGGGGGGAGGAACAAGGATGGGGTTCGAATATATGCTGCGATATAAAGAATTACAATAAAAAACCCTAAAAGTACCAGTGAAAATTATTTTTTTGAAAACAGATAGTTTAAGTTTTTTAAGAGTTCTATGCATCAGAAGACTTTACTCTGATATCCTTTTTAAAATATTATATCTATAAGATGTATGTGATTACTAGTCTATCACTTCATCTCTTTGAAGCTCCATATTCATAAAAACAGAGCTGCCTTTTATATATATATATATATATATATATATATATATATATATATATATATAATGTATACACACACATACATATATATATATATTTATACTGCCTTACAAAATTTAAAACACTAGAATCATTATCCTTTATTGTTTGCATTATTAATAGTAATAATCTGCTAAGGGTAGAAGAGCACATGCATAACTAATGCTACCTAAACTATGACATATGCATTAGAGAAACACATACAAAAAGCTGTGGGAAGCCTGAAGAAGTTATGATCACTTAAAATTTATAAAATCTTGGCAGGACTTCTGCATTCAGTTTTAGATCTTGGGACAATGGATAGAATTTTCAATAGATGGATAGATAGATGAATAGATCCATCAAAAGATAAATATGCAGATAGATAAATGTATATTTTATCAGATATAGAAAAAGAACTTTTGACAAAAATATACCGAGTTACATTTTTAAAAGACACTTAAGAAAACATAGGAACAAAGGTAGTTTTCCTTAATATTGATCAAAAAGCTAACAATTATTTTTGGTTAGAGAAACATTGTAGTCAGATTAGGAGTGAAGTGAGGATGGCCTATTGTTTATCATTATGAGTTGATGTCATTCTAAAAATATTCAATATAGCTCTGATACTAAAAATAAATTAAAAGAATAAATAATGGCAATTAGGAGCCAAAGTTGATTCCATTTATTATTACATGATGACAGAAATCTCTAGAGGATTAAGCAGAAATCAATCAACAATTAGTTTGCTTCAAGTAGGACACAAAATAAATTCACAAAAGTCATTATTTTCTCTCTACATTTCTATTATAAAAATAGACCTAATGTTATAAAATATATGAGGCATCATTTTAAGATTCAAAAATTAGAAATAAATCATATTGTCAGTGACTGAAAATAACTGAACAAATGATACCATATTATTTAGTGAAATATTGACATACCTAAAGGAAAGATGAATATGAAGAATGTTGAAAATATATATAGGAAGATTTTATTCAGTGATTCAGAGTAAAAGAAAGAATAGCCAGAATGACAATATACAAAATCATTACAACTATGAAAATAAGGTCAATTTTAAATCACAGCAAATCTCAGAATAAAAGCATTACACAACATTGCTCTTAATTTATATGATATTCATTTGTCCTTTTTTTCAAAAAAGATAATTAGTGTAATTAAAGTTCTATGTCTTAGCTATTCCAATTCCTTGTTTGTGTTATATAGCTTCACTTTTCTGTAATATTGTACTAATTGGACATTCAGTTAAAAGCAAAGTAAGTATTTCTATGGCATTAAAAAATTATCAAAACAATTTTTAAATAGTTTTGGTAAATGAAAATAATGAAATATTATTGTTTTATAAGAAATGCTAAATATATAGGGAAGTCTTACATGAAAGGACACAAAATGAAATAATCAAAGAGCTTTTTCTCAATTTTTTCTTAATGCTAGTGCTTTCCTCTAAGATTCTCTTCAATTTATCTTGTTTATGTGCTCTATGCACATATATATTTGCATGTTATCATTCCCATTATACTGCAAACTCCTTGTGACAAAGAGATGGTTTTGCCTTTCTTTATATCCCCATTGCTTAGCACAATGCCCAGTACATAATAGGTGCTTCATAAGTGCTTCTTAACTTACTGAATGAGCAGAGTGACTCAACAATTTAACAGAATGACCAATAATTATAAAATGAAATTGGATGCAATGTATTTATAGTAGTAGTATTATTACTACTGTTATTATTATCACTACTTGTTCCACTACTACTACCACTACCACTATAGCCACTGCAATTAGTATTACTACCACTACTTCTTTTTTATTATACCTTTTTATTTCTAAGATATATACATGGGTAATTTTTCAGCATTGACCCCTTGCAACTACCACTACTTCTACAACTATTACCTCTTCTCCGATTACATCTACTAGCTAATAATAATAATACCTAAAAATTTTTTATTATTCTATAATAGCATTTTTGATACTATGATATATATTATATAGTACATACTATATCATAATATAAATAAATAATATTATAAATAAACATGTATTTATAATAATTAAGAGTGTACCTGAAGAAAGATGAGGAAATATCTCTCATCTTTGTACATGACTATGGGTGCAGAAAACTACGTATACTGCCAGATTCAGGGCACTGTGTTTGTTAGTTTTGCTGAAATGCTTCCTTTCCTTCCCCAATCACCCTATCCTTTCTTTTTTATTCTTTGCCACAAATCAATCTATGATAGAGAGGGGGAAGAAGGGAAATGTCTAAAAATGAAGATGAAGCAAAAGCAGAACATATCAAAAAACAAATCAAATAAATAATTTTTAAGGAAAATGGTCAAAATCATATGAAAAACTGGTTCAAGTCATATGAAAAAACTAAAAAACCTTGCTGCCATGGAGAAAAAGGCAGGATCTCAGTGATTCAGAGTCAATTTGATTCAAGTCTGTTTACAGTTGTAAGTTACCAGCTCTTTGCCCAGTTTATCCACTTCACTTTATTTATAGAGATGTGGCTGGAACCTCATCTGCAAAACCAGAAAAGGTTTTGTTTTCATCAGCTCCTCCCTATCAGGGGCTGTTGAAAAAGCACCTGGAGTTCTGTGTACAATTCTTGGCTCTCGGTACTGAAAGATGTCAACAAATGGGAGTTTGTTTACAGAATCACAACAAAAATGATTAAGGAGCTAGTTGGGCTGATTTTATAGGGAAGGATTTAAGAGAGGTTAAACATGGAGATCTTGGCTTAATGACAACTGTCTACAACTTCGTGAAAGGTCTAAAATGCCAGAAAAACAGGATTGCTTGGAGGTGCTGCAATAGGGGTAGAAAGAGGAAGAATGAGACGGAACTGACTATAGATAATTAGAAATGGCACAACAAGGGAAAATCTATTCAAATCATTGTAGATAATGTAGAATAGCATCTCCTGGGAAACTGGTAGGAACTTGGAAATTGTATCATTAAAGCTGGGGACAATTCATTGCCACTGAGAATCTTGCTGAGAAGTAGTTATGGGGGGACCGCCATAATTGGCCAGAAGAGGCTCTGAGCCAGGGAATTCATTTGTCAACTTTCTAGTGGAAAGAATACTAGGTTTGGAATCAAAAGACTTGGATTCAAATGCACTTCTGCAATTTACCACTCATGTGTCCTTAGATAAATCCTTGCTCTTCGTTAGATTTAAATGAGATAATATTTGTAAAGAACTTAGTATAATTCATGATGCACAATAAGTGCTATGTAAAATGTCTATTCCCTTCCCTCTCTTCTACTTCAGTTTTTTCTTTTGTAAAATGAGAGGTTTTGACTAGGTTATCTCTAAAATTTCTTCCAGACCTCACACTCTAGAATACTATTACTACTACTTCTACCGTTTACCACCATCACCATCATCATTACCACCTTTTTATTCTTCTTCTCCTTCTTCTTCTTCTTTTTCTTTTTCTTCTTCTTCCTTCTTTTCTTCTTCTTCTTCTCCTTCTCCTCCTACTCCTCTTCTTCTTTTTCCTCCTTTCTTCTTCCTCCTAGCCTCCTTCTCTTTCTTTCCTCTTCCTCTTCTTCCTCCTCCTCTTCCTCTGCTCCTCCTCTTCCTGTTTGTCTTCCTCCTCCTTTTTCTCCTTCTCCTCATCCTCTTTCTACTCCTCTTTTCCTCTTCCTCTACTTCTCTTCCTCCTATGCTCCTCCTCTTCCTTTCCCTTGGCCTCTTCTTACACATCCTCCTCCTCTTCCTCTGCTCCTCCTTCTCTTCTTCCTCCTCTCCTCCTCTTTTTCTTCCTCCTCCTCTTTCTCTTTCTCCTTCTACTACTACCACTATTTGTACCACCATTTCTATTACCACTACTTTCTACTGCTACTACTACAACTACTAGTACCACTCTGATTAGCATTACAATTATCACTGTACTACTATCACTACTTCTACTACAACTACTGCTACTAATATATACTACATCTACTTCTACTATTACTACTACTACTGCTATTTACCACCCTCTTCTTCTATTACTATTAGCTAACATTTAAATAATGATAACAATAATAATAACTAAATTTTGTATTATCTATAATAATATTTAATCCTATAATTTATATTATATACTGTATTATGTGTATATGCTATATTATGATATAAATAATGTTTATATCATACTATGTATTAGATACCATGCTAAGCACTTTACAGTTATTATCTCATAATTTGTGGAAATATGTATTGAAATATTGCACATGTTTAACATATATTGGATTACTTGCTATCTAGGAAAAGAGGTGGGGGAAAGGGAGGGAAAAATTTGGAACACAAGGTTTTGCAAGGGTAAATATTGAAAATTATCGATGCATATGTTTTTGAAAATAAAAAATCTTTACTAATTTTTTAAAAATCTATTATTATCTCATTTGATCCTCACAACAAAATCTGGGTGATAGGTACTATTGCTATCCCTATTTTAAAGATGATTAATTTGAAGTAGTCAGATGCTAATTTGGCCAGTGACCAACTAGAAAGTATCTGGGGTCAGATTTGAACTCAGATCTTCCTGATTCCAGATCCATTTCTACCCCAATACTATTGAAATAAGGGTAATTCTAAGGGATTGGACTTCATTATCCAGTCTTAAGCATCATGGGAAATTTGTTCAAACCAGCTCTGACACTTAGTAGTTAGATATCTGACTCACTTTTGATCACTCAAATCTTCACTTTCCCTCATCTGTAAAAATAGCCACCATAAAACTTCATGCAGACATAAGAGAAATTTTTTGGCCAAAACCTTAAGGAGCTCCAGGAAACATGACTTTGTTGTCATGTTTTGTTCCAAGTGATGGAAGTTGGGCTTTAGTGTTCTCTTCTTCTTTTCTACATTTGTCTTATTAATAAAAAACTGAATTGTGAAGTCCAGAAGACAAAAAATAGAAATTAAGGAGTTTTTTTTTTCACTTGCCTTTATAATAAACACAGGGGAAATTCGAGTTCGTTGAAATTTAGCCCATCCAGGGCTATCAAGCTGACTTTGCTGATGATTTTGATTAGCTTCATTATCTTTACACATTTATTTAGGGACTGGCTAAACTTTTTTTTTTTTTGGTTTTTGCTTAACACATAGTGGGTGATTAATAAATGCTTATTGACTAACTAGCTTTTTTATATTGCTAAAGTGATTCTAGGATCAAATAGAGACCATCTCTGTTTATATTTAAAGCCCTCAGTCTACCTTTCCATCTCCTGACAAATCACACTTCTTCATATATGTACTTTTTACCTCCTCATTTTCTCACATACAAGGTTCTATCTCCCAACTCCTACTCCCCAGGCTTATTCCATCATCTTTAGTTGCTGGTACTTTCCCCTCGGAGCTTACCCTATATCTACTTTGCATGTTATCTTCAATATCTCTATACATATGTTGATTTGTCATTTTAGAATGAAAGTTCCTGGAAGATAGGGACCATTTCAATTTTTTTGTCATGGTCTCCCTGTACCAACTATGGTGCTTAATAAATATTTTTTTGATTAACTAATTTATAATAAAGCTTTTGAAATACGTTCCAAAATGGGACTGAGTGACTATGAAATAGACTGGCTCTCAAAAATTAAAAAGCGTCTACTCCATTTAAAATCACAGATTATTAAAGTATCAGAACAGAAGATGTAAAAGCTAGAGAAGACGGGATTCTTCTTTATACAGATGATAATGTTGATTTGTATAACACAGCTAGAAAGCATATAAATGCTGTTCTCCTGAAAATATTGGTTTATTGTTGTGCCAGTCACTCAACCAAGCCAGAATATCCTTGCTGTGTATTTTTATTCAGATTGTCTTAGATAGCTCCCCTGTGTGCTTGAGGTCTTTAATAGTTTGCACAATTGCATTAAGACCACTTTATACCAGTGGCTTGTATCCTTTTTCCCTTCCATCAATTTCTTGGACACTAATGGTTCTTGTAATATCAGAGTAGCCAGAGTAACTTTAATTCAAATTTTTCAGCTTCCCATGGGACTTTAATTATCTGATGTCCAAATCAAGGTCTACAGCGAGGAAAAATGGAGGTCTGCAAAGGTTGCTGTTAATAACAATCAAAATGTCTGACCAAGATAAATCCTCTCCTCTTGTTTCCAATCTCCACCCCAAATCTGCACTTTATCAGCTTTATGGCCCTCCCGTGTAAATTCCTGTTAATTCTGGAGTTTTTTCAGCTATAATCACTTGAGAGGCCCCCCTCTTTGTCACTTTTTAAAGTTCTTGGCTCAGAGCTTAAACTTAACCTTATATATTTAGGGGATTCTAATGGATACAATATGTTTTTACAGCAAAGAGGTCCAGGCTCAGGTCTGATTCCTTCTGTCAGGCTCTTATGGGACTTGAAAGTCACTTCATTTCTCTGGGTCTTAGTTTCAACATTTGTGAACCTGACTTAACACCCTGAGAGGATTATTAGGAGAAAACTTTTGGGATCTGTTATGTCACTTGTGTGGTCTTCTCACTGACACAGGGAATGAATGGTAGAATCAGAGCTAAATTCAGGTCCTCTGACTCATTATGGATTCAGTGATGCTCCCCTCATGATATCCACCATTTCATAACCTTACTGTTATTGTTGTTTTGTTGTTGAATTGTCACTCTATGTGACCCCCTTGGGGTTTTCTTGGCAAGGTAGTGGAGTGGTTAATCATTTCTTTCTCAAGTCTGTCCCATTTTATAGGTAAGGAACTGAAGCAAATAGGGGTGAAGTGAAATGCCTAAGTAATACTTACTAGTTCTTCCTGTGTTCAAGCTTGGCGTTCTACCTACTGCACTACCTAGCTGCTCTTATAACCATGTCCTTAATCTTTATAAGTCATCATAGTGGAAAAATACATCACCTCACCTAAATCAGGATGATGCTTTCAATCTTGGATTACTGACTTAACAGTTACTGGGCCCATACACAAAGTTTTTCCAGTCATTTGTCTACTGGCATAAAAACCTAAATATTCTGGTGAATCTGTTGTCTCCTCCCTCCATGTAGATATTCCCATCAATGAAGCATCTGGTAGTGTCTTCTCACGTGAACATGCTCAAGGGTGTGAGGACCTTTCTCACTTTCTTTTGATATTGCTAGGATGACAATAAAGGCTATAGGTTGTCTACTGCTTATTCCTTTTCTCCATGGGCCCAGCAGCCTATTTCCTTTTTCATTCAGATGTTTCTTTGATGACAAGGATACATGGATACATGTTACAAGCATACCATGTGTTAAAAGGATATCATTCAAAGAAAAATAACATGAAAATTTGGCAAATGTCTTCAATTTGTTACAATGTGGTACAGTTTACAAAGTTTGAGAAAGGCCCAATTTTTCAAAGCTGTTACCAAAATCCTTCTCAAAGTTTTACATTTTGACTATAAAGTTCTGTCCTCAGATGGAGGAAAAAAGTAGGACGAGGGATGGGGGTTGGCTGACATGGTAAGTATTTTTAAGTGAATATTTATGTATGTCAGCCAAATGTCAGTCTTTCTACCCAAATTGCCCCTTTTTCCTTCCTTATTGCTTTGACTAGCATTTGCTTACAAACGGTATTCACTTATAAGCTGCCACATTTCAGCCATAATTACAGTCTGATGTCAAATTCTACTCTTTCCTTTCAAAGTAAAATGTGCACTTAAGGTGTGTATATTTGTGATGGGTGAGCCTCCCAAGTTTCGGAAATTCCAGACAGACAGGAATCCAAGACTCTACAGAGAGAGAGGCTGCTCCATCTGAAATCCAGGCTGGGAAGCACACCAGAACAAC